>NC_140086.1:14099391-14273923 GCF_964237585.1 Gallinula chloropus
TTTCTTTTGGGGTGGAGAACCTACAGGTGTGTAAACTGGGAACTCTTTAGTTCTTAGGATGATGATTAGGAAAACTTGCTTTTCCTAATCATCACATTCCCCATCATTAATACTGTGAAAGCATTTACTTGCCATTATGTTTAGAACTGTAGTGGGAATCAACTGGACTTAGAAAGTTCTGTGAAGTCCTGGAGACGTGCCAGACAGCACATGTTACCAAAGTTTTATTTGTGTGCCAAAATCCATGTTTGTTATGTTAAAGTTAGGAAATAGGTGTTTCTGCTGTTTTCTGGTGACATGTGGGATCTGCCTGAGAACTGGAAGAGGAAGCGAGCTGTAACCCTTTAGAGCCTGCAGCTGCTGCAATGCTGCTGCAGAACTTAGCAGTTTTAGAGCAATGGGTCTGCGTGAGTTGCCAGAAGCACTTTTCCAAGAGGACTCTTAAAGCTGAATGTTCTAGCTATATACCTCTGGGACATCCCTTGGCCCTCATTTTGGGATCTTAAGAAAGACACTGTCAAGGACGGAAGAAGATCTCCAGGCTCTCTAGGTATGTTCAAATCAGTGACCGGACTTTGTATATGTGTGAAGGGCACCTCACCAGTTGTAGGAACAGCCACCCTCTTTCCAAAATATTTCTGCTATACCACAATTGTAGTTCAACCCTGAGACCTAGTCAGGATGGACAGGAGTTGTCCCTGAATGAGAACCGATGAATGGAGATCTCTGAAAGATCATGTGATCTGGAAGCTATAAATTCCATCCCCTTTGTGCCAGCACTACCCTTCCCATGAAATGTTTAATTTTGTAAGACTAGGGAGATAAAACAACTAATTATACCCATTAATTATTTAGTCCTGTTTAAATTTTATTGATGGGTGTGGCAGTGGGATCTTCTTACCTGAAGCATGGATAATTTAATTTTTCAGATATAGTACATCCAGGAAATTAAGATTTTGTGGAGCGTTTCCCTGAATTTCATTAGTTTGCTGTTCCTTGATTTCATGAAGCACAGCTAAGGTATCTCTTTATTCATAAATGTGTAAACATGTATCAGTACATGCCTTGCATGTTGAACAGTTGTTTAGTATCAGGGTTTTAAAGATATAAGTAAACATTTTTTAAAATGTTTGTTTTTCTTCCACAGTTGCCTAATGACAGTGTTTGCATTGGTTTAACTGGTTCTGGGCATACGGCCTGAGTAAGGTCATACCAGCAAGATACTCCTGTGAGCAGACAGCTGGTCCCACACAGCCAGAGGAGCAATAAGTCAGTAAACCCCATCTTTTAAAAGTACCAGTTTGCAGGTTGTTTTGGGGGTTTTGTGAAAAATGACACACTTAAACTGCTTGGAAACTGTTAAGTTTAGATATCAGGCTGGACTCAGATCTAAGAGTTTCTAATCTGTTGATCCAGCCTCTGAATCTGTTTTGCTTCACCACTGCTGGGAAGCAGATGTAGAGGGCATGTTTACGCTATCAGATAACTTTTCTGTCTAGTTTACACCTGGTCCCCTTCCTAAATGTTAGTTCATTTGCCAGCTTCCTTTTCTGGCCAGCTAGTCTTCTCCAAAACAAAATGTCGATTTGCTTCTGGAGAGAGCTTCTCTCAGTGCCCAGTTTCAATAAACTCTGGATGTCACACTTGGGCTCCCTTTGCACTGCACAAACCTCCAGCACCCTCCAGCAGGATTTGTACACTGGTATACTCTGAGCTCCCACAAGAGCACCCACACCTTATTGTCCCACCTTATTTTAGACACTTTGAGATCATTCTTTCTTGTCCCACTCCATCGTGACTTGGTGTCCAAAGGAGATGCACAATGCAAGGAGGGCATAGCCATTGTTGGCTTGAAATGCAAACATTGCTCTCAGGGATGGGTTGTATGTAGAAGTGTAGGCATAGCTGCTGTTACCTGCTTCCATCCGTGTTATCAGGTGTTGTTTCAACCCTACTCAGACTCACATCACAGCAATGCTGTACTAAACTTCACCCATCTTGGAAAATATGGCAGAAGAGATCCACAGCACCTCCTGAAGGGTGAACAGTTGATCCTGAAGTGGATCAACTGGGCTGAATACTGGCAGTGAATTTTTAAGTCCTGGGGCAGCTCTAGGTAAATTTGGTGTGGATTTTATGAACTGTTGTGTTCATAAACATTATGTTGGACTGTTTCTATTTACTCACAGTGTGCAGATGTTCTCCTACATATATGATCCTACAGGATGCTACTACTTCAGCCAGGGGTGGGGACCCTATTTCAGACAGGTTCCCTCTTTCACTCATGAGTGCCTTCTGTTTGTACTGCAGAAATTACCAGATGCCTCAAATAAACTCAAGGGTCCATTGAGTTGTACAAGGGGTAACCAGTGGCATCAAACCACAATGCCCCTTTCCAGAAAAAAGAGGGCTGTTTTAGAAAAACTATAATATTTGCTGTAGCTCTAGAATAGAAAAGTACTGTAGGGGAAAAAAAAAGAAGGAAAAGGAAACCTGTAAGATGCAATTAAAATTTATTTTGTGTTTCACCAGTGAACACACATTTTTTATATCTGGGCCCATTGCAGTGAAAGTTCAGCTCGTAAAAGGCTGAATTTATTATTGCTGTCTTCAGGAGACAGAAAAGGAATCCTCCTTCCCACAGCAGTACCTCAATCCACTCTATCAGCTGAGAGTGTACAGTTAGACGCCTCTCCAGAGGCTACTTTAATAAAGTGCCAGTTCCGGAAGAATGCCGCTGAAATCCATGCTGACTTGGGCAATAATTCAAGAAATCAGTCTCACTTTCTATTAAACCTTGAAAGTAATGTGTGAGGACTGGCATAGAAAATACAAATGGGTCATGGTTTGAAAAACAAATTTCGTAATTCTTTGCCAGATTTGAAGGGCGCATTTTAACTTTGCAGTTAGAATATAATGATATAGCTCTGATGTCATCATATGCACTGGTGATTACTTAGGCTAAAAAGGATTGTCAGTACTGGGGAAGAAAGAAAATAGGGTTTAAGCCAGCTCAAATGGAAATTCTTGCAGTTATTGTAGTCAGTGTGTTAATGCATGTATAACAAACGTGGAAGTGAGAAACGTTAAAGTGCTGCCTACATAAATAACGAGCCAGAATTTAGGGCCGGGGGAAAAAGATTACTCAAGCTCTGGGTAAAAACCAGATAAGACACAGTGTTTTGTATTTTCCTCTCTTCTCCCTCACACTCTTTGCAAGCTTTGTTCTCAGTGCTTTTTAAAAGCACCCTCTGTTCTTACCTTGGTCCTCCTGTCAATGCCGCTCTGCTCCCTTGTACGCTGCCTTGGATGTTGGCAGTGACGTGAGACTCACTGGAGTGATAATCTTGGTGCTGGCTGGATGAGCAGCACTCAGGATCAGCCTTCAGGTCCTGTACTGTTTTGCTGGAAGCTCAATCCTCTCTGCCATGTGATGGGGTGGAGAAGTGAGGGAAAAGGGTGCAGGAACATTACAGCGCTGATGATAGCAGACTGCTGTGCAACTGAGAAAGCCTGGGGTGGTCGGGTGAAGATGTGATCCTGACCTCCACCCCAGCAGAAACCAAAAGGCTTGCGAAGTCAGCCCAGATTGGGAGCTCTGTAGACACCTTGCAAAGGACATTTCTTCTGCTGTACCGTGCGAGGATTTAATTACAGGAGTGAAACTTTGATGCAGATCCAATCAGGTGTTATTCTCAGTGACAGCCTATTCTGCTCAAGCCGCTTGTTGCTGTCTGTCTGCTCTGTGTTGTATGAATTTGGCAGTTCTTTCACCATGGCAAAGATGAATTTAGCCTTGTATTGACAAATATTTAGGAGAAGGGCTGGGTCATGCTCCTAAACTTTAGAATAAGGGAGGCTGCCAGCCAGCTTTTCCCTCCTGACTTTGAAAACATGCTTAAAAGATCTAACTCACAATTCTGGGACAAACACCACTCTCCTTGTCTTACTTAAAAATTTCCTTCAACGTTAACCAAAATAAACTTATGAGATTTTGTTGTTTGCAATATAGGACACAAATTATTTGTGCCATAGCTTTTGTTCACTGACTGGTATGTGTGAAAATGATCAGCAGAGACATCTCTTCTTGCACTCTCCCAAGTGACTTTACAGAGATTTAGGGGCACGCCAGAGATATTTACTTTTGGAAAGTCCACTCCAGTGTTTGCCTTTAGTCTTCATGGTAAGGGACACTGCTGGCTTTAGAAACAGTGGTCCTGAAATATTTTGTTTCTTACGTTTCAGTTTATAGCTGAAGTCTTACTCTGAACCTTCATCCCAAAGGTTTTCAGAAGGTATTGAGATAATGTTACCTTTTCCTTCCAAGAGAAAGTGGTTGGCTTAGCTGGGAGACTTATTCACTGCTGTTATTGATTCTTCTAGTTTTGACTTCCTAAATGAGTTTTCAGTTTACTTTCCCATAGTTTACTTTCCCTGTTAGCCCAGGGAAGTGTTGTGCATACCTCCCTGCTTGCTCCCCTCTCTGTGCATCTACTTGCAGCCAGCACTGGAGGTAAAGTTTCATCTGAACCAGTACAACTGCTCATGTGCTCCTAGTATCTGCTTCAAAGCTGTTGAGGATGGTTGTGAATGACTGAGAGTTAGAACTTTTCTTATTTGTTCAGTTCACAGATTTTTGCTGCTTCTATTTTAGTTTGTTTAAAAATACAGTGCTTGTGATTTAGGTACCCAGAGCATGGAATAGATGATCAGATATTCCTGCTATTCTTTTCTTCATTGATTGCTTCATTATTTGCTCAACACAAAGTACAGACATACACAGAGAGCAAAACTATATATTTGTGCATATGCATGCATAGGTATAGGTAGACATAACTATGCATATGCCTACAAGCATGCATACATACACACACAAAGGGATACAGAGGCAGAACAAGAAAGAGAAATAAATAAATAAATAGATAAAGCCCCCTTTAAACATTTCTTGGTTTCATTCTGCACTTCTAACATCTTCCCTTCTTTCATGACTTGAGGCTGTGACGTAACTTGGGCTGTATCTTTTGGCAGTATTATTTCTAATGAAGGCCAGGATGAAGAAATACAGTAAAAGATTATTGTGGGTGACAGGAAGCAATTCATACCAATGTGAAGTTCAAGAAACTCCTGCCAGACATTCTGCTTCTACAGAATACACTCTTTTTATTTTTTTCTTCTTGACAATCAGATTTGGGTAGCAAGACACAAAGTCTTGTAAAATGTTTAGTGCTGTATTTCAGAAAGCAAAAATTGGAGGCATCACCTTTGTGAGAATGTCTTGTAGGAAGAAAAGGGAGGAAGAGCTGTCCCATGGATCCAGTTGTGCCAACACAGCTAGTATTTCATGTAAGTGTTGGTATGATTCTACACATTATTTTTTCAGGGGATTTCCTTAGTCTTTCTGTAGTAAATACTATGAAAACTCTTCTCAGCATCTTAAGAACAACAAACCTGCATTATTAAGACTGCCAAATAAAAAACTAACAAGAAAAGGATATAATTTAGGTTGCTGTGCATTAATTAAAGTTCTGTTGGGCTGATGTGATCTTAAACACCTTTTTGGTTTTACTTTTGACAAGTGTTTCATGTATCAGACACACAGCTCTGGGTAGTCTGGAAAGCTTGGGAGTTCATCTAATCTGATTAATACTATGTCTGAAGCAACATCTGGACAGAAACCCCCAAACAATCAGCACAGTTCATTAAAGCATTTGGAAATGGAGAGTTTTGGGGGCCGGGGGAGTTCAAAGTAGACACCACTTCCTAAATTGGGGTACAGGAACCATGGTTTTATCTCTCTTTTGAAGTCCAGTGTTCAGGAAAGTCATACCCCAAAATGCTTTTAGGACCCCAGAATGAAGAACTGGATGCTTCTTGAGCCTGAGGAAGCCAAAAAGTGAGGTCAGTGTCTGGCCAGCTGCCCTACCTGGTGGTCTGGTGCATCCAAGCAGCAAGACAGAAGCTCCACTCCCAGCTGTGAGGTGAATGGTGCACAAAACTCCTTGTGAAGTCTCCTTGCTTTCAGCAAGGAAAATTCCTGGGAAAAAGTGATCTAACATCTGATTTTGCAAAATATTTCAAATAACCTTAACTTTCTCCCCTCTTGTCTTTTCTCACAACCTATTCCAGACTATCCTCTCTAAATCTGGGGTTATTCCAAGGAGTGAATTGAAAGTTTACAGCTTTCTTTTTCTTTCTTTTATATTTTTTTAACAATACAAAGGCTTTCAGGTGTTTGCTTTTTTTTGTTTTGTTTTCAGAATCGCTCCTTCGCTACTAGGAAATGCAGTGGGTGGTCAAGTAAGAGGATGGGAAGGTGAGCAAGGGCTACTCCTTCAGTGTAGGCAGAGAGAAGACCCAGACTGAAGACATCTGGAAGGGGCTGTCCTTGTATGCCTGATGTTTCTTTTTTATGTCTGTATGTCTCTTTTGAATACAGCCAAGCTCCCTGGAAAAACACAGAGGGAATATCAATAATGATAAATAGGGGAAATAAGGGGAGATAAGGGTGTGGGCTAAATCATCAGCCTGAATGACCTTGGTGAGGTAAGGATGTGAAGTGCTGCCCTTTTGGCAGTAGGTAGGGTTGCATAGCAACCTCATTTGGGTTCCCATGCAAACAGTAAGCAAAAGCAGCTCTTGTTTACATGAGTGCTGGCCCTGTTACTCTTCTACTTCCCATATGAATGGTGTCTCCTAGCTTGGGCAAATTTTCCCCCACTGTGTACAACCCTCAGTCCTTTTACGTCTTCAAGTGCTCTGGCCAGTGCAGCAGGCTGCTATCTCCTCATCCTTGGTTACAAGCTTCTGAACACAGACACACACTATTTTCATGAAACACAACCACGCTTGAGATAAGCATGCACTGAAAGCGTTTCCTCTCCCCTCAGTGCTCTGCTGCATGAGGGGAGGTGGGCCCCTTTCAGAGCCTGGATTTTCCTTCCTAATTCTTCTGGTCTGTGGAGGGGTAAGGAGATGGATTGCTATGGAGATATTCCCTTCTGCCAAAAATATCTGATTGTGTGTATGTTATCTCCTTGTAACCATGGAAACAGAAGAAAATTAGTCAGTCTGGTACAACCAGACTGTTTTCAGTCTCTTGAAAGGCAAAAGGCTGCCTTTCATCCTTGGTATGGAACTGACAGTCCTGCAACTGGTATGGGTCAAAGCTAGGATTACTGTATGGAATACTTTTACCTTGATACTATATCTTAAAGTGCACCTACCTTCAGGAAAGTTTGCTGTTCTTGGCTTTTGAATTTCCTGTCTTCTATGTGTTTTTTTACAAACCGTCATATTTAGCCCTCCTTGGTAATTTATCTGCCTTATTAAAATCACAACCTATCTATGACATCATTGTAGCATACTTCTGGATAGCATGTTATGAATATACTCCAGGAAGCCTTGAGTGCAATATATAGGAATTGAGTTGTAATTTTTGTATTTTTTATGTTTTATATTATTATAATTAATTAGCATGTGATAGAAGTTTTAAAACTTGGGAAAATAGTACTAGTACCTACTAAATGTATTCACAGAATCACAAGGTTGGAAAAGACCTTTAAGATCATCAAGTCCAACCATTCCTGTCCTATGCTAAACCATATCCCTAAGTACCTCATCTACCCTTTTTCAAGCACATCCAGGGATGGTGACTCAACCCCCTCCCTGGGCAACCTGTTCCAGGCTCTGACAACTCTGTCAGTGAAAATTCTTTTCCCTGACACCTAATTCACTTGTAAGTGTTCAGACCACAAAGTAATCTGTGCTTTAAAACTGACAGCATCCACTTCTAACAACAGAAAACTTACTTCCAGACAAGATATGCTTTATGGCGTATGTACAACTCTGTTTTGGAGTTCTTATCTTGGGATTATGCTACACAAAAATATACAGAGAAATCAGTATCCGTCACAGCAGTTCTGGTCAATGGCAGAATGTCACAAGTTCCATGAAATCACTCTGAAAGCCCAGGCTGGGTGATGTGTTCAAGCAGAGACAAAGTTCAAGGAAATTAACTTTTTTTTCCACAACAGTTTCAAATCTGCAGCTGAGACTCGGCTGCAGCATGGTCTAACTAAAGTAATCAGTGGTTGCTGTGATTCATGGAAAAAAGTCCAGGGTTTTCTATGGGCTCAACCTTAGTCAATAACCTCCAGAGGGCTGAAGGCTGTAGCTATGTCCTGCCTGCTCTGATAGGCCCCTACACAACTTCCAGCTCTATATCCTCTGCTTTGACAATGCATGGAAAGGGTACACACTACGTATGTCTCCATGTTGGTGCCATCGTCAGTACTTTTTGACTCTGCAGATCACAACTATGATGAATAATGCCTGGAACTAGGTCTACACTTATGCAGATGCCTGAGGTAAAGGACAACACACTCTGCTTTGTCTGTCTGCTTATACCAATCAAAAAGCATCAGTATCATGTAATGCAAAGTAACTACTTTCTGGAAGAAGCATTAATGGGATGGGGGAGATATTGCTAAAAGAATCATGTGTATATACATTTTTTACACACACACACATTTTTTTACACACACACATATAGTAGACATGTGTATATGTAAATATGAGTGAATATATGCACATACATATTTGTGTTTATGTGTATATGCATATATGTCTAAATACATTTATAAATTACATGTGTGTATATAGATGTATGTGTGTGCATGTGTATATAAACATTTGCCACGTATCAGGGAAACTACTGCGGACTACTTCTTAGTTACATCTGTTACATCTGTTTCCCCTTCAGTCCTCTCAGCTGGTGTGTTTTATCTCGGTGTTCCAAATTTGTGGCACACCAGAAATCTTTCTTACTGTTTACTCAGTCAAAACTCATAATGTAATTGCTGTCAGAGCCTGGCTGCTTGCAAGGAGTAACTTAGAAACTCTCTCCTCGTGAATGTGAGTTCAGAAAGTGAACTCTAATGAGCCCTTTCCTTCTCAATTAACTCACCATGGAAAGAGGTCTGGTGCTGGCTGCTTTGCCTGCAGCTCTTCAGTCAGAGACAGGGACAAGGGCTAGAAGGTGTGCGTGGAATTAGCACTACTGCAGTGCTTGGGAAAACTCTCTTATGGAGTAGGAAAATACTCAGGACATCAGTGGAAGGTTATCTTCCCTCTGCAGACAGGAATATCCCTTTGTCAGGGGTACTGAGAGCCTCTAACTTCTATTGATCATTTTGGATGCCCTGCTTCAAATAGAAGGAAAAAAAATAAAGCCTCAAAGGACATTATTTGGCAAGAAATACTGCTGTTAGATATAAAATGAGTGTGACTGATTTAGCACTAATGGGCTTTGGAGTCTAGGCAAGCATTAGAAGCAAATAAGTACTGTATCTTTCTGAAGTGCAACAAAATTCTTAATTTTGATGAATTCTGTCTGTTGTCAGCACCACAAAATTGTCAAGAAACAGAGAATCATAGGATCATAGAGTCAGAATGGTTTGGGTTGGAAGGGACCTCAAAGCCCATCTATTTCCAACCCCCCTACCATGGGCAGGGGCATTCTCCTCTGGACCAGGTTGCCCAAAGCCTTATCCAACCTGTCTTTGAACACTGCCTGGGAGGGGGCAGCCACAACTTCTCTGGGTAACCTGTTCAGTGTCTCACCACCCTCACAATGAAGGATTTCTTTCTTATGTCTAATCTAAATCCACCCTTTGTTAGGTTAGACCCATTATCCCTCATCCTCTTACTGATCATCTTTGTGGCCTCCTCTGGACTTTGTCCAACAGCTCCATGTCTTTCTTGTAGAGGACCCCAGACCTGGATGCAGTACTGCAGATGGGGTCTCACCAGAGCAGAGTAGAGGGGCAGAATCACCTCCCTCAACCTGGTGGTTGTGCTGGTTTTGATGTAGCCCAGGATACAGTTGGCCTTCTGGGCTGCAAGTGCACATTGCTGGGTGATGTTGATCTTCACATCAATCAGCACTCCCAAGTCATTCTCCTCAGGGTTGCTCTCCATCCACTCATTGCCCAGCATGTATCCATGTTTGAGATTGCCCCAACTCAGATGAAGATCCTCATCCATGCAAAAAGGAAAGAAACAATTTGAAAAAAAAGAGTTAGCTGTTAGATGGTAATATATTTATTTTTTTTTAAAAAACCCAAACCACCAAAAAAACAACCTGTGTAAAGAAATGGATTGCAAGGTGTTATGAAAGCTTTCCTAGTCTCCCTCTTTTCCTTAATGTCAGGTTTAGCTAAACCTATATCATTCCTAACAGATGTTTTCCACTCCTGCAATGAAAGACTGTTGAAGAGAGTCTACAGTCTCCTCAGGCATCTTATTCCAGTATTATCCTTACCAAGAGAATGGAGATGCTTACTTTTCTGTAGTTCACAATGACTTGTGAATTAAAGTAATTTCTGTAAGAGAAATATAAGACAAATATGTTTTAATAAAGGCTGAGATACAGTAAAAAATAACATCACATAACATCAAATTAAGCAGGAATTTAAATTCTTCTGCTTTTTGTACTCAAATAACTTCTGAAATCATTGAAAACTGTAACCTGTTAAAAGGCAAGATCCATGTGCCAACTCTTGCTCAGTTGCATTTAACAGTGAGATTGGAAATCTTTCCTCTTTCCATATTAAATTTTATTAGGAGTATTAGAGCTAATAATGCTTAATGCATGTTTTGCCCCTCATAGCAAGAATCGTTTTCAAATCCAATTTGACCATGAAGGATACAGTATGGGAAAAGTTGTTGAGGATATAGGTAAAGCTGACTAAATATTGTTAAATCATAAATGTTTAACCAGGAAAAAGCCTGGTAACTCCGGGGTTTCTGGAATCACCATAGAATCAACTACGGAGAATCTACTGCAGAGGAACACGAAAAATATGATGTTTGATTCTATTCAGAACACATTATACAGTCCTCTGACTCATACAAATAAAGACATTTCTCTCTTGGGTTAGCATGAACAGTTTTCTATCTGTTTGACAGAGATATTTTTCTGTCTAGAGTTAAATCTGTTGTTTTACGGGATATCCAGGGGATTTCCAAGGCAGCCTTAACACTGATAGTGGAAATGTACTTACTTCAAAGCCTTTTAGTGGGGTGGGAGTTTGATGGTATATTTCTGCAACCAGAAGTCTACATTTACGGTCATTGCTTACAGTGAGTCAAAGGCCTTGTATTATTTGCTCTGGATACGTCATATGTTAGGGTTGATCCTGTCCAGTGTATTCAGTAAAGGTCTGGAAAGATGATGTGACAATTTGCTGATGAGGACAGCTGCAAAGAGTTACAGAAGGATCTCATGGTACTAAATTACTAATTGCTAAATGATGATGAAATGAAAGATGAAATTCCATTTAATAGAAAGTGACCCATAAGGGAAAATCAGTTTTGTGTTTACAGATCTAGTGATGAACTTTGATCTGCTGTTTTCATGCAAAAATGAGATTCTGAATTTATCACAGCCAATTTTACATACTCAGAGCAGTAGTCAAACCAGAAATTTAGCATGGATTAAGGAACAAAACAGACATCATTGTGCATCTGTACTAATCCACTATGTGCCATCATCTTGAATATGTTGTGTAGGTTCTTATTCTTTACTCTTTTATTTCACTACATAAAAAAAGATAATAACAGAACTGAAAAAAGGTACAACAATGACATCTGAAATGGTCAAAAATATGGATATTCTGTGGTAGAAGAAATAAATAAACAGACTGAGATTCAGCAGCCTGGAAACTCCTTAGAGGAGTCTACAAAATCCTGAAATGTGAAGAATCGCAATCCCAAATGATCTTTCACAAATCAATCAGTATAGGATATTGAAAGAAATTATAGAAGTCTGGTTCAAAATTAAAACCAAAAAAAAGGTGGATATTTATGTAACACACTGTAGTCTCTTAATGTTCTCTCTTTGTTTAATTGTTATTCAGATTATGCAACATTATTCTCACACAAAAGGCAGACATCTGTGCTTCTCCAGTTCTTCCCCTCATTCAGCTTGGTCTTGTAGGCCTACATTTTATGATTAGATCTTCAAGAAGTGATTTTTAACAAGGCTTTATCATAGGGCAGTTATTGTAGTTCCAACTTTTGTTGTCTGTAATAGCAAAAACGTGGTTGTGTCACACTGTGAAGACATTTCTCCTGTAGTACACATGTAACTTTACTCTTTCCTTTTCCACTTCCACCTCATTGTTATATGTGATCTTTAATTTCATTATATATGAGCTTCAGTTTTAAACTCTTTGAAGTAGGGACTGTTTACAACATTTTCCTCTCTTTAGGCACAAAGGAACAACCCTGTGAACCCCTATATAAGACTTTAAAAATGTAAGTGGTGGTAGGTTGCTCCCTTGAAATGGGATAGAGACGAATGTCACCTTTCATTGGCAATGCTCCTACAGATCACATTCATTGGTTTAGCAAAAAGAAGGCTCCTACATCCAGAACAGTCTCTTTAGCTGCATGAGAAAGCGCTATTTTTATCACAAATAACTGCTCAAAAGAAGAAATGCATATATGTAAATGGCTTTTTTAAACCAGGAATTCCTTGTTCCTGAGTGGCTGCCTTTTCTCAGCATGTCTTGCCTTTTCTGCTGCCTAACAGTGGTTAATGGAGCTGCAAATTGCTATCAGCTTGATATTACTGTAGAGCCAGCTTACACAAATACATGATAAGCACTGTAACACATTTCAGTGGATGAAAATTCATTGCACGACATTGTTTCCCTTTACCTTAATGTGTTCCAGACCACTTGGACAGCTCACTTAATGAATCCCATTTTGTGGAGGACAGCCACGTTTGAGAGGCTGCCAGCTGGAGATGCTGATGCCCACATATTGATCACCCAGGTGAGATCCTTTGACAGCCAACAGAGCCATGCTGACTGTCTCATAATGAAGTGAAAGTGGACACTGGAGGGATGATGGTTATGACAGGGACGAGGTGTTTAAGAACCGTATGTTTTGTCAGGCTCCTGTGCACTGCATCAAGAGCAAGAGTGTTACAGAAAGTGCTTCTGCAGCAGCTGTGGAGGCTGCTGATCAGCTGCTTGGACTGTTATCTCCGTGTCTCACCCTGCACCAGCTTAGTCACATAGCGCAGCTCTCTTTTATTTGCTGTGTTGAAGTATCACATTATATGTAGTGAGTTTTCTTCACATCTCCTGTGTTGGATACAGGAAGGGTATCTCAGTTTTACTGGTGGGGGACTGGGATGAAGGCATTTCAACTGTATCCAGTCACCTGAAAATGAGGCTTCAAGGCTTCGTTGGTTTCCCAGTGTCTCTATGGAAAGTCACGGGCTTTTCCGATGACCATCCACACGATGATAATGTAGATCTACTCCTGATGGGATAACCTTCTGGCTGCACTTCTCTCCCTGTTGATTACCACTGAGGTAGTTGGGATGAACATGGGGACACTGACAGATCTAAGCATTTTCTGTCACAATTAGCCATCCAAAGATGCAGCCCAGGTATTTAGGAAGGTTTTTAAAGTGTCTTCCGCAAACCTGCTTCCCAGGAAAATGACTTCTCCAGCAAGACCCAGATGAGCTGTAGGACTCTCCTGCTCTGGGACAAGACCAGGAGGCCCGTCCTACCTCACCCAAGGAAATGGCCTGAGCAATTAAGGGAGGGAGCACTGTTCTGCCTGACCCTGTGCCAGCTTGTCCTACCTTCATCAAATTGTCTCTGAGGGAAAGGGGTGAGGGGCGTTTTTTGGACAGAAAGAAACAGGCCCACAAGATTTTTCTCAAGAGGTGGAAGGCAATTCTTGGGATTTAGATAGACATTGCTGAATGATGTGTAATGAAATTTTGAGATCTGTTGTAAACTCGAGATGATTTTAGGGTTTCTGAAAAGAACCAAAAGTTCTGATAAATTGGGGCTTTTGGAAGTAGTCTGGACAAATCGTGGTAAAAATGTAATTTGGGAAAGCAGCCAGCACTGGCAGAGAAAAGAAGTCCAGTTTCCAATCCATGTGACTCTAGGATTAATTATTTTATGCCAATTCAAACATTTTTGTAGTTTTAATTGCCTTCTATTACTAACTTCTTGTTCATGCATTATGTGTATGATGGCTCAAGTGCTAAACAATATCAACATTTTAATTCAGATGTGACTGTTCTCCCAAGGAAGCAATGTGACCCCTGTAGAGCTGTGGAGAAAAATAATTTAAAGACAAGAAAGAAATTTGGCACATGACTTACACAGGCTTTTCTCCATGGCAGGGTGTCTATCTGACCTTTTTGCCTTTGAAACTTTTCCTTCAGCGTTGCTAAAATTAGTCTGTAAATAGTTAAAATAACTATGCATGCAGGTACTGTTAGAATAATATTATTAGTTTGTTTTCTCTTTTTAGGAACTTAGAAGAGCATCAGATTTTGATGCCATTCCTGGACTACAGGCTCATTCTATGGACCACCCTAATTTTTTATTTGTATAGCACCTAACACCAAAAGAAGCTACTTTCCCTTTAGACCTCAAACCATATAAATACATGTAAACAGTAATAACTGGCCACCAATGCACTTCAAAGTGCACCGCAGAGATCAACAGAGGTCAGATCCTCTCATGAAAACAGCAGCAACACCAATGAAAATTAGTAATGGTGGAAACTGATAGACTTTTATTCCTGAGAACCAGCTGTCTGTTTCCAGAGTAGAAATCAACTCATACTTTGTAAGAGAAATACACCACCCCTCTAAATTTAGATTTGAAAGTGGCAGCCTCTCTACTCATGAAAGTGTGCATTCAGTGCTAAGGTACACAGTAGCCAGCTGAAAAATTTTATGTCATTAAGCTGGTATTTAATTTACCTCTCTCTTGCAGGTCACTTGGAACCAACATTCAGTTAATTTTTTTTAGGGGATATGTGGTAGGAACAAATTAAGTATCTCAGTACAGCAGACTCTTCTTGTCTGTTGCCCAAATAACTTAGGACTATTAAAAATATCCAGTGTCCTGTAATGGTGGATATATAATAAAAATTATAAATATTATCTAACATTTTAAACATATCATTCATCTCTTCTTTGAGCAGCATCAACATGATATTTATCTGCTGAGATATGGCTCAAACTGTTTTTTGCATGACCCGGGACAAATGTGTCCTACAGATGGAAGTACTGAGGACCTCAAGGGTATAAATTGATTTATAAATTGATTCTGTGTTGCTCACTCTGTTATATAAAATTATAATGACATAAGAATCAGGGATAGACAGTTCAAAACTGCTCTAGACATGCTTAACAGTGTGGGTGTTTAGTCAGTGGAGTCGGTGAAACTGGGGATTTTTTTTACATCAGAAGAGTTGTTTTCCTAAAAGAATTTCTAAGATTAACAGATTATGAAGGAACAGATCAGATCTGGTAGTCACAGTGCTCCCCATCATATACACTCACACTTCCAAAGCAGGCGAGTTTCCAAGTAGATGTGTGAACTTTCTGTGTGGTGCCTGTAACACTCCTCTGGGTGTGACTAGGCTCAGTGGAGGAGAACAGCATTTTTAGGGCAAAATCCTAAGTAGCTATTGAAAACAGGCCAGCTGACTCTCTGGGGTGCCTCATTGGTACGACAAGGTTCAGATGAGCTGCTCATCCCATCCATGGCTTTTTAGGAATGCAGAGAGCTGAGAGGAGCAAGCAAAGGGGACATGACTGTTCAGATGGCATCGCCAGGCTCTCGCTAGTCTTCTCTGGACGTATCTCAAAAGGTTTGAGTCTGTCTTGCCTTCATTAGGACAAGCCACCCACTCGGAGAGCTCATCTGGGGCAAAGGACTGCTTTCTTGGTGGGCCGTGTTAAGTGGTGGGAGCTCAGGTGCTGGGGCACGAAGCCCTAAGCTGCAGATGTGAAGTCCTGGGGTTAATTCCCAGCTCAGGGCTCACCCAGGTGTTAACAACCTGGTGAAAAACCTCCTGCCAAGCAGCAGAGTAAGGACAAGATTCTCTGCAGACAGGTGGGAAGTGAAGCTGAGCATGTCTTTTTGCAGGAATGACTTGACCCAGAGGAAGGATATTGGAGGTGGAGGGGTAAAATGTTCATCTGGAATGGGGGTTGCCTGTCTGTGAGCATGAGCAGCACTGGTAGGGCTTTTTTATGGAAAAGCATCACTAATAGTATTTAGTACAATTGGTACTTTCGAAAATCATACTGCAGCTAAATGAAAAGGAACCAGCACGGCAAGGCACTCAAGCTTGGGTGTATCTGCTGAGGTATTTCCTGAGATGCTTTTTAAAAAGTGCTTATACTGCCAGGACATGTCCCTGGCTGCTGGGACAACTGACTGCCCTGGTAACTTGTTAAATGTCAGGCTGAGAAAATTCACACTCTGACAGTTCTCTGGTGTATCTTAGAGTTAGCAGAGGCAAGGAAGCACTCTCATGATATTTTGGGTGTGACAACCCTACTTTGGAGAGTAAGAAGGCTTGGTGGGCAGGGTGGAGTCTGACCAGCTGACCACAGCATCACAGAGTACAAGCACAGATGTAAACTGAAGGCCTCTGTTGTCAGGAGTGATTTTTCAAGTGTCTTGAAAATATTTCTGGGTGAAAATCTTGCAGGTGTCCGTTGCCATGAATCTGCAGATTTTAATGTGTAGTGTAAAAAGCCTCTCCAACAGTGTTTGTGAGAATTTGTGGTGACTTGGTGTCGTGGTTTATGAATTTATGAAATTAACTCCATCCTGACCAAAACCAGGACATTATCCACCCCTTATTCCGTACCATTTACGTCATGACCAAATCCAACCATTTCTTGTTTCAGACACATATATATGTGTGTACACATGTATACGCACACATGTGCATACAGGTATTATTCCCTTAGTCTGTGGATCATTCCTCTGAGTTTGTTGAGTGAATGAACATTTAGTCCATGATGATTTTCAGGCTTCATTCGTCGTAACAGTCTCTCATGGTGTCAGTATGTGCCACTGGATCGTTGCATGCTGCATCTTGGGCTCTCGACCGATATAGCTGACATGGTCCATGTCATTATTCTGTGAATCAAAGATGTTCATTTTCAAAGGGAAGGAGGAAAAAGTTCTTGGAACACCAGGTCTTGGTCCCGTCATCATGGCACTCTTCCTTCATTGACTTGTATGACTCCGGCTGTAACTCCATTGGTACAACATACAACAACATACAGCAATAATAGCAATAATGAATGTACAGTAATGGGTTATTTAGCAATTATTATAATACAATTTCTACCTTATTAATTATATTGGCTATTCTCACCTAAAATCAAATCCCTCTGGGGTACACATCGAACTTCTCCATTCTTCTGCATTACCCACCAAGTACAACCAGGTCCTTGAGCAAAAGCAATCCCAGACATGGGTTTACCTTTGCCTGAAGCAGGGATGACCCAAACCGTCTTCCCTAATATACTCTTCATATGCACCACTGGGACTCTGTCTCCTTCTACAGTGCGTGGAAATTTTGACTGAGCAGGACCAGCTCGATTGGTGGATCCCCTAGAGTTAACTAACCACGTGGCTTTGGCTAAATGTGTATCCCAGTGTTTGAATGTTCCACCACCCATCGCTTTCAGGGTAGTCTTTAAGAGCCCATTATATCGTTCAATTTTCCCAGAGGCTGGTGCATGATAAGGAATGTGGTACACCCACTCAATGCCATGCTCTTTGGCCCAGGTGTCTATGAGAGCATTTCGGAAATGAGTCCCATTGTCTGACTCAATTCTTTCTGGGGTGCCGTGTCGCCATAGGACTTGCCTTTCAAGGCCGGGCAGTGGCATGTGGTACGGGATATGTTTCTAGCCAGCTGGTGGTTGCCTCCACCATTGTAAGCACGTAGCGCTTGCCATGGCGGGTGCGTGGGAGGGTGATGTAATCAATCTGCCAGGCCTCCCCATATTTATATTTCATCCACTGTCCTCCATACCAAAGTGGCTTCAACCGCTTCGCTTGCTTGATTGAAGCACATGTCTCACATTCATGGATAACTTGTGCAATAGCATCCATGGTTAAGTCCACCCCTCGATCTCGAGCCCATCTATATGTTGCATCTCTCCCTTGATGACCTGAGGAATCATGAGCCCATCGAGCTAGGAATAATTCACCTTTACATTGCCAGTCTAGATCTACTTGAGCCACTTCAATCCTAGCAGCCTTATCCACCTGATTGTTGTTTTGATGTTCCTCCATGGCCCGATTCTTAGGCACATGGGCATCAACATGACGTACCTTTACAACAAGCTTCTCTAACCGGGCAGCGATATCTTGCCGTAAGTCAGCAGCCCATATGGGTTTGCCTCTACGCTGCCACTCGTGATTACCTGGCCTCGCAGAACACTCTTGAGTGGTATTCTTAAACCTTTGCTTCATATTTAACAAAAGCAGAACCATATTCACCAAACCTACCAACAGCAAAATGCTAGTTTGAATATCCCAGGGATATTGGAAATTTTCAAAAACTGTTACCAGAGCTGTTGTATTTAGCCCAAAGGAAGAGAAAGCAGCGTAGATATTTCTTTCTGTACTCCCCCCATACCAGCTGCCGTTATTAACTCCTCCCTGTCCAAAGAATGGACAGGGCAGCAAAATCTCATACAGATACCAGAACACGTTCAGGACCATCGATATCACTGTATCATAAACTGTTGTCATAAAGTACACCAAAATGAGGTACGGGAACGAAAACAGGAGCTGCAGCCCCAAGATGTTAAAAAATCCTGCTAGGATTGCATACAACAGACGGTGCTTTTGCTGCCACAGCTGTGAGCACAGCCTTGTAAGTAAATACCAGAGCATTGTGACCAGAGATTGCTTAAACCAAAGTACTTATCACAACTTTGACTTAATTACAATCGGGTCAGGGTCAGATCTACTGTTATCCCAACCTTTTGGGCCCCACGTTGGGCGCCAAAAAGACTGTCGTGGTTTCACCCCGGCTGAGAGCCGAGATCCACGCAGCTGCCTGTTCCTTAAAGGAAAAGAGCAGGGGAAAGGGAAGGGGGGGGGGGGGGGGAGGGGCGGGGAAAGGTAAGGTAAGGGAAAAAGGAAGAGGAAGGGGCAAATAACCCCAAAACCAAGAAATTAAGAGGCCCGTGGGTTGGGATAAGGATAGTTTACTAAGATAACAGAAAGATACAATGTAACAATACTAACAGGACTTCAAAGCAAAAATATATGAAGCTGTTGATACACAATGCAGTTTCTCACCAAACCACACAACTCAGGCCGTGCCACCCAGAGCCGTCCCAGAACCCGACCGTCCCCCAAGAACCGCACGTCCCGGAGCCGCCCCAGGCCTTCCTCCCGTCAGCCCCCGATATCCTGGGCGGGACGTAACTGGTGTGGAATACTCTCTTTGGTCAGTTGGGCCACCTGTCCTGGCTTCACCCCTCCTTTCTCATGAAAAGCTGAGAAAGTCCTTGACTGTCTGACAGCAATTAGAAACATCAGGGTGTTATCAGCACTACTCCCATTTTACTCTCAAACACAGCATTCCATCCACTGTTACAATGAAATTAACTCCATCCTGACCAAAACCAGGACACTTGGACAGTTTTTTAGCCTTTTGCTCCTTGAAAACCTGCTCTCCAAAAGGCACCTGTTTGGCCAGCTTCTAAAGATGCCTCTTCCTTCCCAACAGGGACATCCCAGCACAGGTGTCCAGCACAACTACTCAGAGCCATGAGACTGTTTCATTTCTTTTCTTTGTTAACTTTTCACTGTCTTGTTTTTCCCACACATCCTCTCTCCCCTATGCTCACTGATGATTGTGAAGGAAGATTATGGGAAGAAATGTACTTCTTTCATGTGTTTGGATAATCCATTCTTGCTATCTCACCTATGGACGTGTACAATAAGCTGTATGCAAACACAGGGTAGGTGTTATGTTTTGTAGTGTTTGAAAGCAGTCTATCTAGAAGTGAAGATGGTTTTGAATTAATTCATGTTGTATTTCATATTATTTGCAATTAAATTTGAATGGAGCACTTAATACATCTTTTTTTTTTTTACTTTTTTTTGGTAAATTTTCATTATTGCACACGTTAATCTATTGTGAATTCTTCTAGAATTAGGTATGGAGCACTGACCAAATATGCACCACCTGAAACAAAATGGATCACTGTTGTGGCTTTTAAAAAATATTTTGTATTGTAATGCTAACACACACAATTCAGCAACAATATCTGTCCAGCATGATTGGAACAGAAACTCTTGCCACCCAAACCCAAAGACAGTAGCATTTTCATTTGAAGACTCTTTTGTATGCTAATGGTCTTCTGTTTCCAACTCTCTCAAACTGGGACAGAGGCATGGAGGATCTCATTCTTTATAGGAGAATCTGTTACCCAGATGTAAGACATGACCTTAAACTGTTCACCTTCCCTCCATACGCTGCTGCTGACATCTGAACCTCTATCAAAGTTGCTCCTTAATCTTTGCAGCTGGTAGCTAATCCATCTCATCTAGTATGTACCACACTTCCACATGACAGGACTTGACATTCAGTTATATTTTCAGAAACACCAGGGGTGCAAATACATATCTGAAATCAGCGTGTTGATATTTGACATACATGTGCACTGATCTATTCAAAATTTGCTCAAATTCAAAAAATTGTTGTTTTTCCTGTTCCCTGAACACATGCACTTGTAAAACATACTTTCTGCGTATGTATATACACATATATGAAGATGTGTGTGCACCTAAGTAGTACAGCGGTTCTGGAGTAACTGTTGAGCAAGTTATATAACAGAGGGTACTCTCTATACTGATTTGAAGGAGAGAAGTGATTTCTGTTCACACCAAATCAGAAAGAGATTTATGTAATTTCTGTATTTCTGGAACTGGTGCTTCAGTCTCTTGTGTAACAGTAAATTAGATAACTAAAATAATTACAAAACAGGCTTATTATATATGTTGAAATCAACATGCAATGTTAACATTGTTAATACTAGGATCAAATAAATACTATTGCAAAGGTTGATCTTTTCACCAATTTTTTGTCATTTTCCTAGTCGCAGAGTCCTTGACTTGCCAAGTAAGATAACAGCTGTTAAAGGTACCATTCTGAAACCCGAATAGGAAAACTTTCCTTGAATATACTCATCAATAACACAGATTTTCATTTATGAATTTCACAGAATCACAGAATGGTCAGGCTAGGGAGGGACCTCTGGAGATCATTGAGTCCCATCCCCCTGCCATAGCCGGCTGCACAGCATCCAGGCCGGTTTTGAATATCTCCAGAGGTGGAGACCCCACAACCTCTCTGGGCAGCCTGTCCCAGAGCTCTGTCACCCTCAGAAATTTCTCCTCATGTTCAGACAGAAATTCTGAGGTCTAGTTTGTGCCTGTTGCCCCTTGTCCTGTTGCTGGGCACCACTAAGAAGAGTCTGGCCCCACACTCTTGACACCCTTGACTCTAATCAGACTAAACAGACCCAGCTCTAAGCCTATCCTCATACAAGAGATGCCTTGGCCCAGTGATCAAATTTTTAGCCCTTTGATAGACTCTCTCCACTAGTTCCTTGTTGTGATTTCACCCTGACCGGAGGCCAGACACCCACCAAAGCTGGTCTATCACTCCCCTTTTCAGCTGGACAGTGGAGAAAATATTATTGAGAGTCTTAGGAGTCAAGATAAAGACAGGGAGAGACCATTCCACAATTAGCATCATGGGCAAAACATGGAATTAAAGAAACCCCATCTAATTTTTTACATACACCTCCACCCCAACCCCAACAGAGTGAAACCAGACTATGATAATGAGAAGTACAACCAAATCTTAAAACCTTCCCCCACCCCACCCTTCTTCACAGACTGAACTTTACTCATGATTTCTCTCCCTTCTTCCCCTTCAGGTGGCACAGGAGGAGATAAGGATGTGAGTTTCAGTCAGTTCCTCACAAGTTTTTTTCCTTCTTGGGCTGGGGGCGGGGAGGTGGGGGTGGGTGGGAGTGACACCAACACCATCACCTTGAATGTGTCACATGCTTTGCCACAGTCCTTAGGGTGAGAAGGATCCTGTCTCACCAAGTGACTTATCAAAATACCCACATCATCCACTCTGCACACATCGATAGAACATAAGTTATCGCCCTATTGCTCGTGCCTCAGTAAGAAATTCTTACACAAGTATCCTAATTTCCATTTCTGTTGGGGTTAATGCGGTAAAGGAGTTGCAGGTTAATGAGGTAAAGCAGTTGTGGAGAATAATTGAAGGAACCTGAAAATGGGCTGATGAGGGATAATTAGAAAAGTCATATCTGATACATATGTAGAAAAGACCAACCTCAGCATAACAGGATCTGTTTTGATGAGACTTCAGTCTGCTTCTTGTGGATTGTGACATTGTCATGATGCCATCTGGGCACTGAAGCAAAGTGAAATATCAGCCATCAGGAACAACGGGAGCAGGATAACGGACAAGTTGTTTAACTTTTAAGAGTTCTGCTATTTTTTTTTTTAGAATCTGTATTTTTATTAATCTTACTGGCTGAACATCTATAAAGTCTTCCAAGTAGAAAGCTATTAAACTGTTTCTTACCTTAGATGGTACTCATAATAGTAACAGCTGCTGCCTATAGAAACTTCCCAGTTTTCAGTGCTCCACTGTCATTGCCTGTATGGTTTACAGAATATACTACAGATTTATAAGTGAAGATTATTCAAATTTGTCACACATTGCTTAAACAAATGTCTGCTGAAGGAGTTTTGAGAACTGATTATATGATGGCAAGGACATATCCTCAAAGACCAAAATGAAGAGGTGCTTCATAATGGTACAAGTAGAAATAAAAGAGATTAAATAAAACAAAGGAAAATGGAAACTGCATGAAAGAGAATACTACTTCCATAAGGAAGTCTTTGGAAGAAAGTGGACAAGTGGAGTCATCAGAAGGAAGTGATGGACCTGGCATTGATCTGGTCCTTTACTGCTACAAGAAAGCAGTTTAGGGTTTTCTGGAAAGCATCACCTCATATTTTTATTTTTATTTTTTTGGGAAGGTGACTAAGGTTATATTTCTTTCTCTGATTCTTAAGATATTATTAGAAAATGGCTTGATTTTCCATGTATATACATGTTTACTTTGATAAAAGTAAAAGCCAAAGTTAAATTCACTGCTGAGAACACAGAATTACACCCATACTCAAATACATGGTAGTGTGTTTGTTTTTCATAATGCACAGAAAATAAGCAAGCATATAAAGTGGATATTGTTTCTTATATTGCTGTTCAGTCATAGAAATTGTTACTTATTTCACATGAAAGAGAAAATATTAGAAAACACGTGTGTTCTTATTCATAAAATCACAGAATTGAAGGGGTTGGAAGGGACCTCCAGAGATCATCAAGTCCAACCTCCCCTGCCAAAGCAGGTTCCCTAGGACAGGTCACACAGGTCGGCGTCCATTCAGGTCTTGAATATCTCCAGAGAAGGAGACTCCACAACCCCCCTGGGCAGCCTGTTCAGTGCTCTGTCACCCTCATTGTGAAAAAGTTCCTCCACATATTGATGTGGAACTTCCTGTGCTCTGCCATTGCCCCTTGTCCTGTTGAAAAGAGACTGACTATTTCTGTCTCCCACACTTCAGATATTTATAAACATTAATCAGATCCCCTCTCAGTCTTCTTTTCTCAAGGCTGAACTGCCCCAGTTCACTCAGCCTTTCCTTGCAGGAAATATGCTCCAGGCCCTTAATC
Source organism: Gallinula chloropus (assembly GCF_964237585.1). Lineage (NCBI taxonomy): Eukaryota > Metazoa > Chordata > Aves > Gruiformes > Rallidae > Gallinula > Gallinula chloropus. The sequence goes on from NC_140086.1 coordinate 14,123,068, forward strand.
ATCTAATTACAGTGAAGAGTTTCAGCTAAGAATGATTGACAATCACCCATCAATGTTGCATTTTTCTAGGTAAATTTGGATTCAGCTTCATATTTATTAATATAGAAATGTGATACATAGGAACTAAAAATTGTCCTTTTCAGAGTAGAATTTTCTAAAATCAATAATTTCATCTTTTAAAGTAATTTTCTCTAGATAAAGAAAGCCCACACACTTTCTGATCATCTGTAGTTCAGAAACAATAACTAAAATAAAAGGAGGCAATAAATTGTAGAAATAGGAAAACTCCATTCAATCAAAAGAAATAATTTGGCACAAAACAATAAGAGTGGAGGTTGTGCTGAATTTTTTAGTGGGTTAACTAACATGAACTGTGTTTAAATCTTAATGATTTCCCTTAAAAAAATTGATTCAGGGCTTCAGGAAGAGTAACTAATTCAGTTTCCGGTTCTCAGGCAATCTTAAAATCATATGTTTGTATTTAAATAAATGTCTAATCAAAAGCCCAAGTACACTTACATTAGTTTCACTTGGCTTCGGTCATGCTTTATACTGAGAAATCAAAAAGTTATAGGATCTCTTTTCAAAGCTTCCACATTTTTTATTGGGGAAATAATTATATTCTCACCATGACAGTTAAGATAACACACAAATACATCCAGCTGCCAAACATTGAATTAAATACACTTGTCTTTACTATTGTGCCCACATTGAAGGAGTAGAAATATGAGTTAAAAAGCAGAGACAGTCATGGCGTTGCATGACATAGCGTGAGCTGGAGGCTGTGCTTTCTTCTCACTCCCAAGTTCTTTGATCTCCTAAGAGAGACTGAAGAAAATTGCAGGTTGCCATGGGAAAATGAACAAATGCTGGTGTGGCTATTTTTCCTGCAGAGGTCCAAAGTCACTGAGTTCGATTCTCAGCTAGTGTCAGCTCAGCCTCTTGCACATCGAGTTTCAGGGACACCACAAGCTCAAAGTCTTTCGCTTCCGAAAGCATGTGTACCCAAGGCATCTTGGCTCAGATGCACAGGCTCATTGTTTTACAGCTGTGCTATAAAAATAAATCAGCTGCTGTGTGAGCACTTCATAGAAAGTTGTTAGTAGTTCATTAAAAAACAATGGTTCCTATTTTCCCCTCTTGAACTAAAACCTCTCATCAATTTACGCCGATTTTGTTGGCCACAAGGCCATATCTCATCAGGAGGAGCAGAATTCACAGTTCTGCAATCATACTTGTTCCTGATGAAAGCAGCTGTTCAGAGGATTTGAAAGAATCCCCAAAATATTTATTGATGTACTGATGAGACATATTCCTGGCTAAACATCTGCATTAGGGCTTTTACACTGTGTCTGTTAACTTAGAAGGGAGGAAGTTAGCAAATATGCTGAGCTCTCTTCTGAAAACAGTGGTATAGCACAGCTCAGCAAGCCTCTGGAAGAAGGTAAAAAAGTTTGTGAGAAAGGGGACCTTTACAAGCCAAGACCATGAAAGTCTTGCAAAACTCTACAGTAAAACATTTTTCTCTCTTTCTAACCTTTATTCTTCATGGTGATTTTCTGGGAGACTACCTGTTCTGCTCAGAGAAAGTGAACCCCTTCAGCATGGAGTACCACCTTCATGTTGATAGTATAAAATAGGGTGATGTTTGGTTGCATATTCTTCTTAACTAGTTACATGCATTTAGAGGAGTGAGTGTTCATGTCCAAAAACTTCCTCTGCTGACAGTTCACAGAGACTCATAGCTGTAGAAGATAATTTACTACCTAGATTGGATCCAACATGTCTCTAGGATGATATACCTCCGTCTAGTTATTCCTTATCTTGGATGTCTGGAGTATTGTGTCCATGGACCAAGAGAAACTTAAGAGTTTTTCCTATTTTTAATTGAATCCTGTCAATTCCTCCTTTCCTCAGTTGGACACATAAGGAAGTGACTCTGGTGGTGCAGCACCATTTCAGAATAAGGTCTGTTATATTTGTAATTTGTTATAATGGAAACAAAATTTTGCTGGCCAAGAATTCTGCATGGTTTATGTTCTTTTGAAACACAGATCCCATACACTATATATAAACTACTGCACCAGAGGTTTAATTTTATTTTCTTCATGGTCTCTGTAGAAAGAAAGAAATCAGGTGAAAAAATCCTCTGAGGTTATTTGTCCAACTCCCATGGTCATTTAATGCCAGGTTGTTTATTCTTTACTGCATTGTCCACTCTTGCTGTAAATGACTTGTAATAAACCTTCCACTGGTTTATATGTGAGGCTGCTCCTCATTGCTAGCTCACAGAAATTACTCCTACTTATACCTATGGTCTCTTAAAGAATTATTCTGTTCCTGCTTTTGTTTTTAAAATAGAATGGGTCACAGTCTTAGTTTAGTTTTAAGTCTATATAGTATCTTTTGTCGGGGTGAGTTAAAAATCAATCCATTTTGTGGATTTGGGGCTTTTTTTTCAATTCTGGTGAAGAGCTACAGGCATTTTGCATTTAACACCTCATCATGTCTGTAGGGTTACTGCAGTCTTACCCCGCTACAGATGCTCTCATCCACAGACTCAGACTTCCCTTGCCAGAGGGCAGATTTCACAGTTCTCCCATGATGATTATTGCCTCAAGTCAATAGCACCCCCATAGAACCCTCTGGGCTCACTCAGGATGGGCAACTCCATAACTGACATGTCATTTTCCCTTCAGCTGTACAAACTTGTGGTGGACCTGCATTCACACACATCAAGAATTTCTCACCTGGGAGATGGGACTCTAGTCCCAGCTACCCAAGTTAATTGTTTAATTTGTCTTATGACTGTTCACTGTCGAATATGTGAGCAGTTCTGGCATTGTCATTCTTGGAGAACTATCATCTTTCCTCTCCCAAGTGAACATTCTCATCACAGGTCTGCATAGTATGAAACCTCACATTTCCTTTCCCTGGATCTTTGTAGTGTTTCATTCTCAAAAGTGACATTACGTTGGTGGGAATGGTGAAAATTACCTCTGTAAACGTGGGTGACATGGACCTGAATACCCTGAGGACAACCTGGCTCCACTAGCTGAACACAAGAACTAGCTATGGATACAGACATACACATGTATAGAGGTTTAGGACTTTAAATCCAATTTTATGTAGACATCAAACTCAGACTAAAAAGTGATCAGTCTGGAACAGAAAATAGATTTCCAAGGTTTTCCTCTGTTTCCCACTGGTATAAGTGCTGTCAAAATGACTGCTTTGGTGAGTCCCAGTCTGACATGCCTACTTCTCCCAGTACATCTTGTGGAAATTTAGACTGTGATATGTAGTTAAGAGGGCATGAGATAGAACCATGTGTGCACCAACAACTATGTGCCATGCCTTACCTACTGGCCCTGTACGGTTTTCTTAGAGAAGTTCTGTGACGATGGTGTTCATATTGCTGCCAAAATCCAATCAGTCACACAGGTCCTTGCCAATATTGTATAAGATCTTGTATATGATGACAAGATCTTTTAAGTATGAAGGTTAAGAAGATGCATGAATGGTATACTGGTCACAACCATACATAGCCTGAAGCTGCTCCAGGACTGGTTCAGACTATACATTAGGAAAAAGTTCTTCACTGAAAGTGTTACCGGGCACTGGAACAGGCTGCCCAGGGAGGTGGTTGAGTCACTGACCCTGGATGTATTTAAAGATGGGTAGATGAGGTGCTTAGGGATATGGTTTAGTAGAAGACAGGTATGGTTGGACTCTATGATCTCAAAGGTCTTTTCCAACCTAGTGATTCTGTGATGGATCTACCTCATCTACACTATAGTTGTGGGGTGCTTAACCTGGTCTGTAGTATTAAGCTTGCTTTGTGGTGGTTTTGAACAAGCTTATCCAAAGCTGCAGTCTCTCTGTAAGACTGCATCCAACCAGTCTGAGCAATGGTCTACTTCGGGTGGAAAGCAGCCTTTCACAAAAGATTCCTATATCCCCTGATGCCTAACTCAACATTATTGAATTATTGCAGCTGGGTACTTGAAAGTCAGATGTAGCAGTGTTAAGAGTCACTACACCCAGCTATCCTTTCAGTCTGTCCCTGAGTGATATGTCATGTGACCAAGGAAATGCAGCAGAACAAGAACCAAGTTCCACTCCAGGGCATTGTCATCATAACCACTGGAGCATCCTTCTTCCTTACACCAGAACTAGGTATAAGAGACAAGCAGTATATAGGATATGGAGCCTGAACCTTACTCATTCCCTTAGTACTGATTCCACATTCATCCTGAAGCAAAGGCAGCGTCTTTATATTTTGATATATAGAGTTGAAAAGTCCTGGGAAAGGAGAAACTGAGCACAAAATGTCAATGGCTAATTGACATGTTTTCCCCAACACTTGGCACTAGAATAGTTAGACTAAAACCAAATTATGTTTACAGTGAACTGAGTGACACTCACACTCCAGCTCACAGTGATCTTTTCTGGTATTTTGAATTTATTACATGAAATTAAAATAATTAACATCCAACAGAGGCTAAAGCTGTTACAACACTCTTGTTTAATCTTTAATTTACTGTAGCAGTTTTCCAGAGCTTTATCTCTACATTTGATTTTTCTAGAAGACTTTGGATTTTTGCCATTATCATAATTTTAGGTTGGAGTCGGGGATAAAATGCTGGACAGCTCATCAAATGATTTGTTCCAAAAATAATGCCTGTATCTGTGATGAGTACAATAAAGTCTGTGTGTGAAATCACAAAACATATATTTTTCTCCACCTCTTGCTTTGCTTATGTGTTATCATAAACTCTGTCAGCCTATTCACAAGAAACAAATCCTATTCTTGAAATTAAAGTTGTTACTCCTTTTTTACAGAGATGGAGTAAATGGAAATGCCAGTGTCTCACCATCCTGCCTCCAACAAATCTTAATCTATCTTCAGATAAAAATGGATTTTTAGGGATACAGCACAGAAGTAATAAATCCCCTGATTTTTTTTCTAATGTACTTATCTTTAAGCTAAATAGAATATGGAAAACATAATGACTGTAAGTAGCTGACTGCATAGTGACTGTAAGCAGAAATTTTATTATACATAGAGGTTATACTCAGAAATGTATCAGGTTAAAACCAAAACTACAGCTTTTGTTCCTAGGATGTCAAAATACATTGGCTTTTGTGTGTCCAACCTGATACGTCCTTAGAATGACCTGATTTTCATAATATAATATCTGTAGTATCACTAGGCACTTTTGAAACTTTAGAACATGTAGTTAAGGTATTTTGGCTTGGCATCAAAATGTGCAGTTTTCATGGAAAGTATTACATGCTCCAGCATTATATGGTGGGTGTGTTAAGTTTTCCATCTGATCCAGCAAGAACCTTGCCTTTTTAAAACTTTATGCTCTCAGCTCAAGGGATTTTATGTCACGGAAAAATTTAATGGTGGAATGAATGAAGTATATTTATCCTAACATGGCTTTAATTTTCATGGCTTTCCCTCTTTTGGGCCTTCCCCACATTTTCTGCAGCAAGTGTTCAGAAGTTGCACGGGATCTTGAATACGCAAACACATCTCCCAACTTTGTGTCCTTTTATATCTCATCATACCTCTTTCTCATAGTTACATGGGAGGAGAGGTAAAGCTGGTTCCTTAGAAGGCCCTATAGGATGAACAAGGACTCCATCATGAAGGAGTTGGAAGTAGAGCCCATTGCTGAGCACAGACACCTCATATGGCTTGGGCAGGGTGATCCTCAAAGTCTCGTTCAAGCTACAATATTCCTTCTAAGCACCTCTCCAGATGGGATGCAGACATGACTGCCAAATTCAGCTTGAATGGGAAGATAAGACAGAATGGATCAAGTTATAAGACAAAAAATATCATCTGTTTCATAGGAATTTTCAATGGATTATTCAGAGGTTGAAATTTGGATTATTGATGTTTAAAGTTTTTAAAAAAGAATTATCTGTAAGGATCATCTGGCTCAGAGTTCCACAAACAGGTCTTGGCAATGTCTAGCCCAATCAGGCAGTAGTGTCTAGACCATCAGGCAACTCATGGGGGGTTGTAAAGCGACTCAGCCTTGGATTGCCTTGAGGCCCCATCTCAGCAGAGACAGCCCATGGCGAGCTGTGTAGATAGCTCAGTCTTGAGTTGTCTTGCAAAATGAGACCAAGTGGGCAGTGCTACATACTTCAAGGAACTGAAAACTGGGTTGAGCTTTGAATTCCTTCAACAAACAATACGCCCTGAGTTCCAATCAAGCTGGTATTCAGCTGTCTAGCAGTAAAGATAAAGGCAAGCCAGAAGGTCTCCATTTGGCCTGTATGGGCCCAGACAATGCAGAGAGAAGCAACAGATAGGGCATAAGATACGGAGGATCACTGCTAATGACAAACATGGAAGGTGGCATTGTCCGCTAGGACACAGCCCTGCCCACTGAAACGTACATCAGACAAAAAAATCAAATAAACCCTCCTTGGATTCAGTCTGAGATGGGGAAGCTGCTTCTACAGCTCTGCGAGGAGACTCTTCCCCCTTGGCCAGGATGCTGTCTGAGGTAACGTACTGAGAACCCCTACCAGAGATGGGTAAGTGAATATTTGCTATGCTTTAAGTTTGTAGTCTCAGTCAATTAACTAACACACGTGTAGTATTTAGTACACTTGTGAGTGTGTTCTGTGAATCTACTGTGGTTATAATATGGAACCTTGTGATTTGCCTGCGGGTGGTAACAGTGAGTGATGTGACTGTTGCGGGCGGTATTACTGAATGCCGTGACTGTTGTGTTGGCAGGAGTGTATTTTGTGAATCTTACAGTTGTAGTAAGCGTAGTCATACTTTTAAAACAACAATAGTGCATTTCATTGTATCCATGAAACCTTCAGTAGTGACATGTTGAATGCACGGAGTTAAAAAATAAATTATTCTTACTTATTTTTAAAACCCTGCACTTGAGTGTCTTTCCATCACATTACCTAACGAATGCTTTATTGGGCTAGAGGTAGAGTTGCTCTCTCATTTTGTAGCCAACATCCATGTCATCAAGAGACAACTTGCAACAGCATGTCTAATGCAATCCTGTTCCATGGTTTATGTTTGATGAAAAGTTCATCTTTTGAATATATAGTCCTGAATGGTCCGAAGAGAGTAGATTTTGATACTGACTAGAAATGGATGCTGACTGCCAGTTTACAGCACTTGCATTCCTTGCTTCTGAAAACTCCTTGGTTTTATTCCTATTATGACTGCCATCAAGAATCTTAGAGGCCACACTGCATGTTTTGTAGAAGTGAAATATTCCCTATTGCTTTGAGAGTTCTTAGAGGCTACACTTCTTGTTTAATCTAAACAAAGGTGTGAAAACAATTCTTACCACATCAGAAATTTGCTTGGAGTAATCCCTGTGATGGAGTTTGGTTAATACCTTGTTTCTTTTTTGGCTTTTTCTTGTTCATCTTCCACAGATTATTGCAGTTCCAATAAAGCAAGGGTTGTTTTATGGGGAAACTGTGTGATGCAACATGCCTGGTGCGTTGGTGTATGGTAAATTTATTTTTTTTCCGAGGACAAGCTCAATTTTCAAGCATGAAAAGCTTTTTGTGAAAGATGCCAAAAATCATCTCTGACCAACACTTTTTTAAAATTTTATGAGTCTCATTAGTCTTTGTTTGGCCATCCACTTATGCATTAACATATGGTATCAATAAATACTGCAAGTGTTCACAGTTCATGCCATCCTGTGAAGCACACACAATGGGATATAAATTACTCTGAGAGATAACTACAGGAATTATCTTTATAAGCAATCAGAATCATCATAATTTGGACAACTGCTGACAGTTTTCAACTTGAAAATACTTTTGGCTAGGTTCAGAGCTATTCAGGGGGACAAGGCCATTTATCTATTCACATAGTTTTTGGTTTGGCTTGCAATGGTTAAAGGAAATTTAGTCCTAGCTAGCCTGCTACCATTTCATGGCTGTATACGACTCTGCCTAAAAGTAAGTCTTTTTTTTTTTTCTCATATAAAGCATTTTAATTGCCATGCTGGAGCACTGTTTTATCTTAGTGCACTGCTGGTGCCATATCTGGACATTCCCTCACTGATCCAGTTGTTAGCTAGGTTGGTACTGAAAGAAAGACAGCCCTTTGAGACTTGAGGTCTATTGGAGGTGGGCAGATGATCTCCATCCAGCAACAAGGGGAGAAAACAATGGGCTCTTGCTTGACCCTTGAGGGCTGTTGGTTCTCAGAGAAGCTGAAGACTGAATGAAGCTCAAAATGACAGTTGACAATTTTATCATGTCTTTCCCTTGATTCAGCTGCTCATACTAATGTTATTGAATTCAGCACAGAAAAAACCAGCCATGGCTACTTTTATCTCAAAAAATGGCTGATGATGGTACTGCCTTTTATATAGTAATCTGGAGCAATCAGATCAACAATGGCAGGATCTCCCTATCCAGTGAATGTCTTATAGGTTATGTTACTTAACAGGACATTTAGAGCCAAATGAATGATTTAGGCAAGTAATTTTAGGAGAAGGTTTTGGCTTATTTGCCCGCATTTTACCAGGACCCTTTATTTCAGGATGCAAGAAGACAGACTTTCAGAAACCTGGAGTATTGCATCCAGTTCTGGGCTCCCTAGTACAAAAAAGTCAGGGATCTCCTGGAGAAAGTCCAGTGGAGGGCCACAAAGATGATTAAGGGCCTGGAGCATCTCCCCTATGAGGAAAGGCTGAATGAACTGGGCCTGTTCAGCCTTGAGAAAAGAAGAGTGAGAGGAGATCTTATTAATGTTTATAAATATCCAAAGTGTGGAAAACAGAGGGAAATGACCAGCCTCTTTTCAGTTGTCTGTGGAGACAGGACAAGGGGCAACGGCTTCAAGTTGGAGCACAGAAAGTTCTGCAACAATATGCAGAACTTCACAATGAGGGTGACAGAGCACTGGGAAAGGCTGCCTAGGGGGGTTGTAGGGTCTCCTTCTCTGGAGATGTTCAAGACCCATCTGGACACTTACCTGTGCGACCTGTCCTAGGGAACCTACTTTGGCAGGGGGGTTGGACCTGATGATCTCTTGAGGTCCCTTCCAACTCTTACAATTCTGTGAATCTGAAATAATAACTTTTCTGTACTTTTCTGTTCTTTAGTAAGTTTTCAATTTTCACAGTGAAAATAATATCTTCAGATGAAAGGTTGCTACGTCTTATTTTAAAAGTAGCACTATTCTGCATTCCTGACAGCTGTACGCTTTCTAACTTCTTTATCCTTGCTTTTCTGAGTGTGTTAAATTAGAATTCATGAAGATCCAAATAGTGACACAAATTTTTCTGCAAATAACTGATTTGCCCTCTACTAGCTCTACTATCCAGTTCTGCTAGAACTACATCTTTATCACACATTTATATGTCTTTAGGTAAGAAGAGATTATCCTTATCGTTCAGATGGTATTAAAGATAAAGGGAGACAGTGTTATATTAAACTTTACATGTAGGTTTCTTGTGTAGTATAAATATAAAGCTCAGCAAATCTGTAAGTGTTTTGGAGAGTTAGCCAGAAAAGATTCCAAGTTTCTCAAGAAAGCAATATATATATTTTTATTCATCCTCATTACAAGACAATTTGAACACTCTTGAGCCAAAAGAGCTTGGGAATTTGCCAGGTATCATATGAACAGATTATACGAATTTACAAACTCCTGGGGCCTAGTCAGAGCTGTGCAAATGAACTACAGTAAAGTGACCAAAGGTTTTACCATCCTAGGAGGCAGCTGTTCTTTGCCTAGTTCCATCTCTTGGACATGTTTACCGAGCATGTTCATATCACTTTGGCCCAAATCAACAAATCTTTTAAAGGGATGCATTACAGATTTAGAAGATGTGTTGGGTACAGCAAGTCAGGACTTCAGTGCTTAAGTGTTGGGGTCTGGCACCACAAGTGGAACTGATATTCTTGTGTCATGTGCAGTGGACGAAGATGTATAGGCTCTGAGGGGTGGAATTTACAAGAATCAGGGAGATAAAGGGTTATACCTTTGCCAGTTGGTAGGAAACGATGTGTAAATGTCTCTGTCTTAAGTTTGCCCTGCCTGCTTGAAGCAGGGATGAAGTACTTGGAAATGGTCTTCTGGCATTTGTGCATAATTCATGTATTTTAAGAGTGCTGCAGTTTAGTGGGCATGGGGAAGGAGAAAATGGATTTCTCATCTTTCTTTCTGAGCTACTTATGTTTGGTGGATTTATGTTGGTTGTGGTTTTGGGATTATTTCTTTTTACACCAGAAGGTCATAGAAAAAATAGAAATAGAAGCACTTTAAGAAGAAAAGCTCACATCACTCACCTCTGACTAGAATGATAAACCATTCAGATCCATCATTGCCTTCAAGTTTTGTCTTGTATCTCTGTTTTAGCTTCAGTTGGGAGCATGCTTCTGAACACTTTGATTCACAATGCAGTCTTGGATTCCTCCAAAGCCAGAATCCATTTTAACTGAAACAAAGCAAAAGGTAGCAGTTTAGGAGCATGGCAGATGCTCTTTAGAAGCATAGCATAATGAAACTCTGAAGTTCAGCAGAGCTGTTTCATTTTATAGGATCACATCCTTCAAGCTCAAGAAGTCCACCTGACTGTGCAGGAAGTCCAGTAAAGGTGTAGGAAGGCCACCATAGATGAACAAGATGCTTGTGACTCTCAGGCTCCTGACACTGGTGAGGAAGTCTGGAGCAAGACATTTTTAGTGGAGGACAATCAGCTTAAGGAACACTTGTAGAAAGTGGACATACATCAATATGTGGGACCTGATGGGATGCACCCAGAACTCTTGTGTGAACTGGTCAATGTCATTGTAAAGCCACCTTTGAAATCAAATGTCACTCTTACCTTCAAGAAAGGAAAGAAGGAGGATCCAGGGAGCTACAGATCTTTCCTTGATCCCTGGGAGGATAATGGAGCAATTGATCTTAGAAAACATTTTGAAGCATATAAAGGACATGAAGGTGATTTGAAGTAGTCAACATGGCTTTGTGAAGGGCAGATCAGGCTTTAAGGGGCTGATTACCTTCTATAATGAAGAAATCGGGTCAGTGGACATGGACAGAGAAGTGGTGGTTGTGTATCTTGTGTTTAGCAAGGCTTTTGACACTGTGCTCTATAACATCTTCATAAACAAAGCGAAACAGTGCAGATTAGAGTAGTGGACAGTGAGGTGGATGGAAAACTGGCCAAATGGCCAGGCACAGGAGGTTGTGGTCAATATGCAAAGTCCAGCTGGAGGCCTATCACTAGTGGTGTGTTCCAGATGTTGATACTGGCACAAAGATACTTTAACTTCTTTATTAATGATGTGGATATTGTGACAAAGTCACACTCTGAAAGTCTGATGATGATGCAATGATGGTGGCTGATATACTAGAGGAGTGTTCTGCCATTCAGAGGGTCCTGGGAAGGATAGAGAAATGGGCAGAAAAAAATCAAAGGAGGCAATTCAGAATGAGCAAATGACGGAGCTCTCAACTCCCTTTTACTATAAGAATATGGTCTGGCATGCGGATCTGCAGAAAGAAGATAGAGGCTTTCCATGATCTCAGACAGACAAAGTGATTCCACACAGCCATAGTAATCTTCTCTTGTGCCAGCAAATGAAGGAGAAACAGCCTCTAACTTCCTATTCCTTTCCCTTCACCTGAAACAAGAAACCTATGGAAGATAGAGTGAAAACCCAGGTTGCTATCAGCACAGGATAATGATCTGCTGCCCCCTTCCCTCAAAGTTGGCTATAATCTGTATGTGAATTTTTTCTGCAGCAGTAATTCTCCTTGTCCTTCTGGGAAGAAAATATTCGACAATGATCTCTGCTATTCTACAGTTTAGGGTCACTTCAAAAGCAAGGACAGTTATTGATGAGGTTGCTCAACAGCTGATGGATATCTGGTATACACACTCAACTTTCCTCTGGAATATTTATCTTTTCTCAGTGAACCTGGAAATCAGTCTTTGGGGGCAACCTTACTGCTCTGGATATATTGTTCCATATTGAAATCACTTCCATTTTATGTTTTTATTTGTGTGTACCATTGCAAAGCAGTTGTGAGCTAAGTTTGTCTGCATGGCTAGGGTTGGAAGGTAAGAGCCTTTTTCTTTCTCTGAAACTATGTTACTCTGAAAGCATTGGCCAGGTGGTTAGGTTTGGACCAATAAGGATGTGTGATACTTGTGTAGTTGAGGGCGGCTGATGGTAGAGGAATTGCAAGACTGACAGTTTTATTGCTGGTTATTGAGTGTAATGGTAGTGGCAAATGATTATTGCTTCTGTTAGAGCTTTGATTCTGCTATCAGGCTAACAGCCATCAGAGGCTGAAAGACCATCTTGGCACAATTAAGTGGTCAGTAGGACAGAAGTAATGCCACATGAGAGATTTGAAAAAGTCATCAAATCTGCAGGTCAGAGGCAAATGGTCAGGAACAAAAAAGGCAGGCAGAGTTTAGGCTTTTCACACACGGCACTATTATCCTCAAGAATGAAGGGGAAAAAATAATATTTACAGAGAGGGCTGAGTATCATATTACAAGGATATTGCAATCCACTCAGATCTATTGAGTTATTAGAGCCTGTAAGAGAAGAGTGAGCAGGACAGAGAGAGTCAAGATAATAAACCTGGTAAGTGATAAGTCACTAGTGAAAAATCAGAAGGGATAGTCACTCTGTGGAGGTCAGGCCCTCTCTCTTGACTGTGGTAAGAACAAAGTGGGAGTGGGTTCTTGCCTTTAGCATCTCAGTTCAGTAAGTGAAACTCAGACAAAGCTGTTTCAGGCATCTGCTCATTTCCAGGCAATGAAAGAAGTGATAAACAGAATCAGCACAACACGATAGTTTTGCACTCACCTTATGAAGATGTATCGATGTATCATTTATCCTGCCTTAGGGTGGAGGGATAGGTGTCTTCCTGGCTCACACTGAAGTCCACATGGTTCAAGGTCTCTTGTAGGCCACATTGTTCTCACAGGTCTAGGCTATAGACGAAAGGTATTTCTGGGGTAGTTGTAGTGCCAGGGAAGATACAGTTTAAAAGCAGTTATTTGTGGGGAGAAGTACTTTACTTGTATAATTTATACCATATGTCCAAGTGCCTTGGCTCTGGCTGTGCCACAAACAGATACCTAAGGAACAATATAAGAACTGGGGCCACATATACTGTTATTTTCCCATGGTACTTTCCCAGCCCCTGACAATTTGAGGCTCAGGGACTTTCTGAGCTTGACATCATATTTAATATTGTTCAATAGATCTTTGTTCTGTGAATCGGTGTAATTACTTTTTGGATCCACGCAGGCTTTTAGCACCCACAGCATCCTGTTTCATATCTACAATGGGCTAGTTTGATTTGAGGTCATGTTATAGAATGAAAGGCAAATGGATGTTCTCTATCGATTCATTCCTCATAAGATAAAAGCCATGGATATTTTTTAAGGATTTCCATTTAGGAAAATGTAATATTGGCATGATAATCTTATCAAATTTTTGACCTTTGAGATTATCCATTGTATCCTTAAACCAAAGAAGTTAGAGTTGAGTGGGTATGGTACCTAATGTGCCTTCAGTATATTATGAAAAATTTCATTCTAGAGTTTTCAAGGACTGAAAAGGCAACCTAAATTTAATTTTATATATTGTGTTTCTGAAACCTCTCCTGCTTACCTTTTCTATCCAGGTCACACAGAGGATGGTAAAATAGGTAAACTGCACATATCAGGTATAAAAGGGCACATTTTATGTGATCGACAAGTAGGAAGATATTTAGTAAATTTGCTACAGCTGGTAATATGAAAAACATTTAATTAATCTTTTTGTTATGACCAATGTAATTTTGCTGTAAAGCTGCGGGATTTGTGTGTAAGTCACAGAAAGCTTTGATGTGTTTGGGGTCTTATTGTCACAGAGTATGAGTTTAAGAAGGAGTGGTTCCATTTCAGTGATAATGATGCCAGTTCATATATGAAAGTGATTGCTACTCCAATCATATTTTGATTGACATATTCCCTTAAATTACTTCCAGATACAGAGATCATTCTGAAATGAAATAACGTAGCATTGTGATAGATACTTTATTACACTTTACTGATTCCTGAACAGATCCTAAACCAGGACAACATTGCCGAGGATCAGGCACTTGAAGCCCCTAACTTTCATTTATTTAGTTTAGAAAACAGACACAATGGAGAAAGAAAATAAAACTCCGACGTAAAATGTAAAAACACTACAACATGAAAATCGCATATACAAAAAATTATTATGATGATGGGCTCCTAAAAAATAATGTCAAACACAGAGACTGAACAAGGTTTGAATGTGGCTTTCTGGCCTTGGCTTCTGAACATTATCTTTCATCTTATTGCCAAGCAGGCCTGCTATTCACCATGCATAGAAGAGAAATTAAAGCAGCATGCTCCCATGGACTGATTGCAGTTAGTTCAGGGTGAGAAGGGATGAGAAAGACTTGGATGAATTTACTGGGTGAAAGGCATCTTTTTCAGATTGTGTTGGAGCAGGAAAACAAGGAAGATGACTTAAACTCTGACTTTACAGAATACTGTGAAAAGTTGATGTTAGGCAACTAAACAGAGATAGCTTTTATTGGAGTCACATGACTATAGCAGTGCCTGCAAAACTTCATTTCTTGTCTGTTTTCAGATAAATAAAAAAAGTTTTGGATTATATATCAAGAACAAGAAAAAGAGACACCTTTCTTAAGCCTATAAACTTTAATTCACCTTTGAAATTAAGGTTTTTTGCAAACACTTGAACTCTGTTACAGCTACAAGAAGCCGGACAGTTATATTTCAACAAGGCTGTTTTCAACAGCATTTCTGCATGTACACAAGAAATCAGTTATTGCAAATTTATAGCCTCAAAGCAAGGAAGCTAGCTTAAATAAAAAGTACATGTCAATATTTTATCAAGCCTTAATCCTAAAATAATTCTAATTTTACTCAGCATCATTTTACTAAAACATAGATTTACTTATTATTGATTGTACTCATGTGACAATAATTTCATATTGCACTGAAGAATAGGTGTTTGATTCTGCTATGTTCAAATAAGGGAGTCAAAGTGAGTAGAGATGACTGTCTCTGTCTACAGCTGTGGTTGATGACTATTTTCATATCAAAAACAATGTTCCTGTGAGGCCATTAAATCTGTAGATTTCTGTGGTCTAAAAGTTTATGGAGTATTTTTCTATACAATGGGAATGTAAATGAGGGGGTAGAAGAAAGTTTTAAGAGAACGCAGCTCAAACATTGATGTGGGCAGGACAGATACTGTATAGAGTTTAAAATGTCCTTGGAGATGAATGAAATTCTATGGAAATCATACAAAAAATGTCAGTGAGATTTGCCTGAAAAGTAGCAGACTTTTTAATTTTTTTTTTAATCTCAATCCCTTGTGGAGAAAAAGAAAAAAGGGGCATTAACTTGGTAAATAGCACCATGCACTTCATATTACTTAGAAACAGGGAAAGATATTTCACATTAAACATTACACAACAGTTTTTTCAGAACAATGATTTATAGATGCTCTCAAGTTTTCTGTAGAACGTAAACTTAGTTTCCACCTGATACTACGTGAATAAAGAGCTCTTTTTCATTTTGAATCACTGCTAACATTATCCAGCATACAAAAGTTCTAAAGGATTTACGGTGGGAAAAATCATAGATTACTGGGCTCACGTAAAGTGAGCAGAGAGTGATTAAATTCTTCCAAGAAAATACTATTTCAGGAGCTGCTGATTTTTCCTTTAGTAACTTTAATATGTGCATTGAAATAAATCCCATTCTGCCTTCTAGGCTCTTGACTGAGGGATTTATCTGCCAGCCATTATGCAAAACTCCCACTACTAATGTTATTTTAACTCAGCAAAGGCTGGAAGAGTTAGACATGATATGAATACACTCAGTAAACCATGTTCTTGCAGCAACTTGAGTACAAAAATATCTAATAATAAACAGTCTTTTTTAGGAGACTGGTACCAGGATAGTCAGTTCAGAAATCTTTGTACATTAATATATCTCTACTACACCTTTAGCTACCCGGGGAAATTTCTGCCTGAAATGTTATATATATCTGATTTCAGGCATATAAACCTGTATTTGTCTAGATTTTTACTTCTAATTTTGGCAAGCATAATGATCTGCATATCTAAAAGATTCCTTAGAAAGCTTGTCTATGCACTCACCAATCTGCGAAATCAGGCATTTTTCAAACATCATTTTTGGAACATCTTGATCAAGGCAGTGCATCTATAATGTGGTTTAGATTCTCATTAGCATGTTTTAATGACCTGTGAATCCATGGAATACAGCAGCCCATCTTGGGGTGCCAATAGCTGCACTTTGATAATAACATTGTGGTCAGAGGTATGATGCTGTTTGCAGTCTTGAGAATTTCAATACAGTTGACTTCACTGCTTTGTAACAGATATTGGGGCATGGTTTTATTTCAGAACACCACTTTATCAGGATTTCCAATTCTCAGGAAAAAAAATGGTCTAAACCAATGGACAAAATTATAGTTCCTTTGGACGAAAAAAAATCACTTTTTAAGTTCCTCCAGTAATAGCCTTTGACATTTAGTAGAGATTGATTATGAATGTACTATAACGTAACCTCCAAGATTTCATATCCTCTCTCTCTTTTTTTTTTCCCCCATGTATCTCATTGTCGTAATGACAAGTTAATAGCAAGCTCTTGGCTTCCTTACTTCAGAAACGAGTTATATGGATTTGTGATTTAATGTTTCTCTGCACTGAGAAGGAAGAAGGTCAGGATTCTTTTTATGTGTGGAGGTTTATTGAAGTCTTTAGAAATGAAGTTAGAGAGTGAACCTTTCTCAAAGCTCTTTCATGTGCACTAAGACATGCTGAAGATACCAAATCCACTCCATCCAGTTATTTTTATTGACACAGAAAGTAACAGCAAGGTAAAATCCTGTTATTCCAGGTGGGGTTTATAACAAAGCAACTGGCTCAATTAACCAGACTCAAAATATATTTCTAAGTACAATTAATGTTTCCAATTGGATGAAACTGCTCCTGAATCCAACGCCCACACAAAAATGAAATACAGTTTGCATGAAGAATAATGCATTTTTTTCCATGTAAAATTATTTGTTACTATGAACATTTTATAATGTGTTCTACCTTACATACATATTGTAATGGTTTTAATGTCCTACAGGTTATACAGAAGAAGAGTTATTGCTGAAAAGTGTCACAGAGATCTACAATATAAAAACTATAATTATGAAGAATATGGTTGCTGTACACAGGCCTGGAAGATAAGGCACTGGTGAGAAGTCATCAAAATTCACTGTTCAAATAACTTGGTAGGCTGACAAATTCTGGGATTAAAAAAAAAGAATATTAAAAACTTCCAAGAGCTTCAAATTGCAACCACCTACAAATATAAGAAAAATACTAATGTTTTTAATTTAGATATTATTCTCTGTATTGTTCAAATAGTTTGGATGGAAGACCACTTTAGCAATGGGTGAGCTTCTGACACGCTCAGGTTGTAGTTGCGTGGTAGAACAAGATTCATTTTCTTAATGTTCATACCAGTAATCCATGTTGGCTGTCAAATGGATAGAAGCAGAAAAAGCTCTACTAATATTCAGTGGGGATGCTCCTAAGGGTCTGAAAGTGGTCATAGAAGGGTGAACATACAAAATAAGAACATGATAATATGGACCCATCCTTAGTCTTGACCCTTTGTTTCCTTGTAAATCCTCTTGGCTTTAAAATATTTTCTGACATTCTGGATAAAATGTGTTGTTGATATCAGCACTCACAGACTCATTTTCATGGTTTTTTTATTGCATTTCATGTTTGAACCTGATTTATTGTCTTAAATCTAAATGGACTTGTCATCCAACCAATGTTGGTTGTAAATTCATGAATCCTTCCTGTAGTTGTTATGGTTCACAGTTTCATATCTTTGTATGTTTTAAGCTGTTTTTACACTTTCATTATTAGAATAGATTTTTGACTTATAGCTAATGTATACCAGCAGTGTTATTACTTAATTTGCTTGCATATGGCTTCCTATGTGTAACTAGTGTCATTTCAGCTCGTTTAGTGCACATTTTTTTCGCATTTGTCACCCTACTTTTACCTTAGCATCAATACTCTATCCTCCTTCTCAGCATCCCTCCCAAAAACATGTTCCCTAGCATGACATACATATCCCCAGAAGGTGAGGACCACACCTACTTTTCTGTAGCTGGAAATGCCCTTTTCTAGACCATTGTCCTGTTGTTGGTCTGAGAATGCAATTACCTCTAGGGATCTGAGAAGTAAAATGCTTGCATGGGGACTGAGCATTCTGCTGTAGTCGTGAGCAGTGGTCTTTGTAATGCCTTCATTAGTCCCCTGGGTTTAATGAAGGTAGGGAGCCTTCACCTGAGGAGAGCAGGAATGATGCTGGATAATGCACTCAGCAAGTAGGAGCCTCTTCCATGACTCAGGCCTTTGCAAGGGACAAGGGCTCACAAATAAATGACAATTGCTAAGAGGAGGATAAGGAGGGTTATGTTGAAAAAATGTAAAAAGTGTTCAGTTCTGCTTTTGTTTACACCATCACAAACCTACCATGTCACTTTTAACATCCAGCTGAGTTCTGCCACATCATTTTCCACTTATCAAGCCTCAGACTCCTATATCAGCATCAGCCCTGGCCTCAGAGTACGTCCTAAAGAAATTTAACAGCCAGCCAGAAAACTTTTAAGCCAACACCTCTCCTAGATTTCTTTGTTCATTAACATTTTTCCCCCTTTGTTCTCACGCCCCTTATTTTGTACCAACAAGGGAGTGGGGTATTCAAGCAGCTACCTTTTAAAAATGGGGACTTTTCAGCTTCTTATGCCCTGCCAGAAAGAAGGCTGGGGTTGCATAAGAGGATAGGAGGTGGGACAGCCAGGACAGCTGATCCAACTGGCCAAAGGGATATTCCACACCATACAATGTCATACAACGTATAACTGGGGGGAGATGGCTAGGTAGGACATCACTGTTTGGGGACTGGTGAGCACTGTGCAGCACCTGTTTTTTATATACTACATTATTACTACTACTACTACTACTACTACTACTACTACTGCTACAGCTACTATTTTTCTTTGCTGTCCCAGTAAGCTGTCTTTATCTAAACCCACATTTTTACTTCTTTTTTTAGCTCGATTCTCTCCCTATCCCACTGGGGGTATGGGGAGTGAGCAAACAGCTGTGTGTTGTTCAGCTGCCTGCTGGGTTAAACCACAACACAAGCAAACCAAGCTGACAGAATTCAAATGAACTATGCTTTCTTTTCTCAATGGGTTACAGTGCTGCTATATTATCTTCTCCTGTATTTGCTTTGATCCCAAGAGCTGATGAGTCTCAGGGTTAGTAGGTTACATTCATTCTTCTATTTGGCAACTGATTCTCATTTGGACAAAATCCTTTTTGAATAGTAAGATCTGATATGAAGATCAATCTGTTCCATGTCAATATAGGGTGCAAACTATTTCCTTGAGTGGGCTGGACAAGAGTTTTGGAAGGGAAGTAAATCTCTTAATCTATTCTTTGACCTGCTGGCTGTGTATACATATATGAACTTCTAAGCAAAAGTTTTTCTACCTGTCCCTGGAGAATAAAAGTTGTTCTAATTGGTAACCAGAAAAGGGTCGATATAGGGTGCATTAGATGCTCCACAGTGGAAATGAAGATATTTAGATTTTATTGAAGCTTGCTGGATGCTTAGAAGCTTAGCACCATGAAAATCTCTGTTTTAGCAGTGATTTTGCAGAAGAGGCTGGTTGTCCCAGCCAGTAACACTTATGGCAATAACAATAACGAGTTTTTCAGAATATACTGATGTCATCCACAGGTTAAAAAAAAAAAAAAAAAGGAGATACTTCAGTATCTTCTTTCTCTATCCTTTGTAATTTCATGCTCCTCCTCCCTCTTTGAGCTACTCACACATCACCAGTGAAAGCACTGCTTAGGCAATAATGCAAGTGCATTACCAAAATAAGCAACAGCACAGTTGTAGATCAGTCGGTGAATGACACAACTGAAAGCTAGACAGATTTCTGGGTGCTTGAACCCAAGCATTTTCCTGAAATAATTTTGATAACACAGAAGTTTGCCAGTAAGGTACATCAGGCCTTATAACAGCCAGAGAGGCTATTTTTGGTTAAGTAGCTATTTAATGACTTTTCAATCATAGGCCAGGATTAGGAGGAACTTTCAGTTATTACCAACTGAAAACTGGTTATTGACTGCCTGTGGGTCAAATATGTTGGTGGTCTTCTGTTCCTAGAGTTCACATCACACATATATATTCTGGGTCATGCACGCACACATGTGCACAACCCCCCCTCACCTCTAACTATCAGGGCAGACAATAACCAGCTTCTTCCTGATAGCCTTAGTGGAGAGAGGGACTGAGGTTTATCAGGGAATTCTTGCAAGGAAACAGTAACTGTGAAAACAAGAGTGTTAAAAGAGGAATGTCCCTAGTGCAAAGGAAAGGAAAGAATATATGCTTTGTTCCTGTGTCAGCTGTCTAACTTGGTCACTGCTAGCATTTCACTTTCACCCTGAAGAGCAGCTAATTGTTTATGAAATGACCTTGTTATTCCTGCCCTAGTAACCTTGTCTGGAAGGCCACCACATGCATTTATTATTCTCTGAAGGGAAATGTGCTTTCTGACATCTGTTCTGCATTTGTTTTCCTTTAATTTCCTTTAACTTCCATCACCCCCACCCCAGATTGCTCATCTGTGCTCCTCTGCACAGGGTGGCATGGGCTATGCTGGTCCTATGACCCTGCCTGTCCTCCACTTTGTCTTTTCCGTGATTCTGGTGCCTTCCATTGTAGTCTGGTACAAAAGGACAGAGAAAGGCACTGTGAAATCACCTTCTCCCTCATCTCCCTCCTGTGACAGATTTTGCATCCCCTGAATTATGTATCCCAGTTTAAGATTGCAAGAGTTTATATTGAGAGCATATTGCAGACAATGGTTCTTTCTCCCCTAGTCTGCCCCAGGGATTCGTTCTCCTCTTACTCCTAGTGCCAGAGAGTGTAAAAGCACTGTCAAACCACAGTCTCCTTCCCATGTAATTTTTCAGCCTGCAATAATAAGCATCTACTGCATCAGTTCCTGAGGTTCTAAAAGCAAAAACAGGCATTGGAAGAAGTATAAGTGACCCAAATGTCCTTCCCAGTGAAAAAAAATGCTGTTCTGTTGACCATTGTCACTTTCAGCCTTTTCAGATTTCTTGTGATAAGCAATCTATGAGAATAGCCTAACTGTTCTCTGAGGAGGCTTTGGGCATCTGTTAACTAAGTGACATTTCTTCAGCAGCATTAGTTAAGTGGCTGGCGCTGTCGGCTGCTCTCTCCCAACAGTCTGTGCTTCAGCCCCGGCCATCCTCTGCCCTGTGCTAGTGTGTAAGTGTTTGAATTCATGCAGTGAATCTGATTTGTAAGGGATTTTGGGACAGGGGGAGAGGTGAGAAGAAGGTTTTATAGAAGGTCTGGGTCAACAAGTGGTGACATAAACCTCATGCTGGCATCTGGAGGAGGGTGGTGGGTAAATGGGAGCACACAGGACAGAGCAGCAGGAGGTTATACTGGCTTGGACAGGACTTTTTAGCATTTGAACAAAGGCTTCATTTCAGTTTAGTTCAGTGGGCATAAAAGCAAAGCTACAGATTTGAGAGGAAGGACCTTTATCAATTTTTCTACAAGACAGCAGCAATGGGGTGTGGGGGTAAAACATTGCAGGAGGAATTACACACATTGTCTCTTTCTTCCATGAGATTTACCACAACCTCATGAATTTGAGTTATATACATGAGGTTGCTCTTACCCCTGCAGAAATCTTGAGCGTTCACTCTAGCCTTTAAGTCTACCTAACCTCCCAGGTATTTTTTGGATTCAGCCCTCCCAAGGCCACTCAAAGGGTAAATCCATGAAACCAAAGAAGGGGTGACCATTTCTCCTTTCTAACCCACTCCTTATCCAGTGAGGAGAGCTGTCATGGGCTCTTGAGGTATTCTGCCTCCACCTTCAGGTTTTATGAATCCTTATGAGCAAGCTTTAGAGACAAAGACTGCATTTGCAAGGAGCAGCCTTTCTGTTTTTTTGCATGGTCAATGAGGCAGGTTAGAGTAGTAGTAGAGTAGTTTTACTTGGAACATTTGTATTCAAAATGTGGTCATCCTTCGGAAGTAACACAGAATCTTACAAGTAATTTCAGAATTGTTTCATAATCTCTCATTTAGGAAGGTGTTTTTGAGACAAATCCTGTGTCTCCCTGAGGTTTCCCCCAGATTTTTTGACTTTTTCTTGCTTTGTTTCATTTCATCTTCTGGGCTGTTTACTGCTGCATATGGTATGTGCTCATTTATGTTTGTCAATGCCGAATTTTATTTATTACATAGCAGCCTGACTTCAGAGGAAACCCGGTTCCTTTTTCTGCTCACTCACTTGATGTAATCAGTGAATGAAGCTTGCATACTGTTTTCCATCTGTCTCAGTCATTTATATAGATTAAAACCAGCAGAGGTCCAGGCAACTGCCTTGTGGGGAGGATTCTCCACAGTGGGGTGGCTTGCTTTACAAGTCCTCGGATTTCACTTTGTTTGTTTGCTTTTTCTAGTCTGTGCATTCACCATTTGCATGTTAATAGATTTGGAGAAGATTCCCCTCCAACATCCCCACAGCCTCATCTGCAACATAATACGGTGTGGTTTGCTTATTCTCCTCTAAAACTCAGTAATTTATGTTTCATTAAGAACACATCATCCTTAGTTCTTTTCTTGGCCAGAAGTGTTTTTATGGGATTATAAAAGATTACGCTAAATTAATTCCTAAAACATGCCTACACAGACCTTTAAGACTATTTTGATTGTATACTATTTGGAGATAATGAATATTACTGTTAAAATCTCTACACTATAACCACATCACCTCTTTGAAAGCCTTGCAGCTGTATGATTCTGTTAATTTTAGTAACAATTGCATTGTGTCAGTGAATACACTTAATCTTTCGGTGTCATTCCTCAAGTTATTGGTGTCAGAGGTTACGGGCTATATTTTCAAACGTTTGCCTAGCCTTTATGTTTCAGGTGTCTGCCCTAAAATATTTTGTTAAAATTTATAAAGGAACTTAAGTGTAGGAGAATCATTAATGTAAGTGTTCTCACTATCACAGGAACTGCTCCCTCCTCCACCAGCAATTCAGTAAGAAGATTTGGGTTCACACCAATTTAAATTGAAGCCGAAAATTCAGTCCTACAGCTAGAGCTGCAAAACGAACAGCTTGTAATTTGTTATAAATGCATGCAACTGTGGCTTGACTTTGTTGCAGGCGCTTAGAAGAAAAAGATGACTGGATATGTAGGTATTCCAATTGAAGACTTGTCTTTGATCTGGTGATCATCTTTCTCTGTCACAATTTCCCATCCATTTAATTGAGTGTGTTAGCACTTTTCTCAGGTGGAGACTCTGACTCTTAAAGCAGTAAAGCAACAGTATTAAATGGCTACAAATACAGGCAAGCTGAGTGTTGTCTGGGGCCACAGCAGAGCATTTAAGCAAGTTGTATGCTTGCTAGTTGGGCTTGTATGTGTGAGACATCAGTTCCTGAAACAGCAGTAAAGATGGGTGTTCCCATCGCAGAGGAGAAATATTTACATCTGTAGTTCCTTTTTCATTTTGCCCAAATGTTCTGGTTTTGTCTGGGATAGAGTTAATTTTATCCATGTTAGCTAATATGGATATGTGCTTTGGATTCGTGCTGGAAACAGGGCTGATAACATAGTGATGTTTTCATTCCTGCTGAGCAGTGCTTACACAGAGCCAAGGCCTTTTCTGCTCCTCACTCCACCAGTGACGAGGCTGGGGGTGCACAAGGAGTTGGGAGGAGACACAGCTGGGACAGCTGACCCCAACTGACCAGAGGGATATTGCATAATGTATGATCTCATACCCAGTAGGCAAAGCAGGGGGAAGAAGAAGGAAGCGGGGGAACATTCATAGCAATGATGTTTCTCTTCAAAAGTCACCATTAGGTGTGATGGAGCCCTGCTTTCCTGGAGATGGATGAACACCTGCCTGCCCATGGGAAGGAAGAAGGGAATTAATTACTTGTCTTGCTTTGGTTGCATGCCCAGCTTTTCCTTTACCTGTTAAACTGTCTTTATCTCCACTCATTACTTTTCTCACTTTTACCGTTCCAATTCTCTCCCTGTCCTGCTGCAGGGGAGTGACTGAGCAGCTGCGTGGTGCTTCGCTGTCAGCTGGTGCTAAACCACAACACCAAAAAATGGACACCTTATAATGTGAAGAACAGGTTCAAAAGATATTTTCATATACTTGGGGTATAGAGGCCTTAAAGAACAAAATGATAACCCTGCCACCGCAACAGGAATTAGCTGGTGTCATTTAAGATAAGCTCCTAGCCATCTTAGGGGTTGGAGCTCTGTGATCCTTGGGGTCCTTTCCAACCCATGCCATTCTATGATTCTATGATCTTATTCTACAGGCAATAAAACAAGGATAAAGCCAGGGCATCTTCAGAACCTTGCTGGCTTTAAGAATTTTAGGAAATTTTGGGAATTCACTGGTGTGTAAATCTGAGTGCAGCTTCTAGGTTCGTCATTGGGACTAAATATTGTTGTGGTAAAAGCAGACAACTGTGTAGGAATAAATGTATGGATACAATGTATGGAAAAGTATATTTACAATACAGTAGTGAAATAGAGATTTTATGCTGCCTGTTGTCTCAAAGTTCCCTAAGAACACATGGCCCTAAAAAAACTCCCCCAAAATCCAACAAAAAAACCCAACCCAAAACCACACCGGTTTTGACCATCAACAGGCTATGTGTCTTCCAGCAGGAGTTACTACAAAATAAAAACTGCTTTTTGTGAAAGCTCAAATTGGCAAAGTGTGTTCTGCAAACAATCATAATAATTTATTGCTCTTGGTTAGATCAACTCCTAAGTCATTTCAGTAGATCAAGGAAAGGTCTTTCAGGCAATTATCAAGGAGCTATTCTTTGAAGGCTTGTTACAGTGTCTATAAATCTGTAAATGTGTTTTTTAGTCATCCAGAGCTGTAATCAGTTATCATACCAGATGAGCTCTGAAGTCAGCAGATCAATTGCACACTCACAAGAGGATTCTTTCTGCCTTATCTTTCCTACTTCTCTGAAAGAAATGTAGAATTTCACATATTCGAAACATATCTCAGCAACTGCAGTGTCAAATGAACAAAGCTAGGGAAGATAATGATGTACAGTTTAGTTGATACTTATCAATCTGTTTTTTCCATGCCTGAAGTCATTTCTGTATGGGACCAAAGACTTGTTCATCTTCAGTATTGAGATTTTTTTTTTGCCTTTATGAACATTGTTATGTCCCAAAAGTTATCAGGAAATGCTGCCTTATCAATGTGTTTCATTTCTATTCCAGGAAAAACTGCCCTGAATGTCATACAGAAGAAAGAACTTGCAGAAGTGTCATACTGGCATAAAAACTGTGTTGTTAAAATTGAAGCTGCTTGAGCACCTAAGAGATACCCGTATGGATAATCTGTAATAGCATACAATCTTATGTTTGATGTTCTATAACCAAAACATGGCTGAACCTATCCACCCAAGTAAGGCAACATTCTATTAACCCAGTCTGGCCTTGTGTATAGCTCTGAAGGATAGCTTTATAAAGAAAGTACAGACTACCATAGAATTGCCAGAGTCTCTTCAAAGCATTCAAATAAATGCCTAGATTGTGCAATGTAAGCTTCACAAAATACAATAATACAACTAACATATAAAGCAAATTGCAATGCATTTAATAGGATAATGTGTTTGAAATCTTCAGAAATTGCAAATCCTAGAAAATTAGACACTGGATCCTCTCAAAAACCCCCAGTAAGTTTCAGAGGACACCAAACTGGGGAAGGAGGCTGATATACTGGAGGACAGAGCTACTCTTCACATCAGACTAGAAAGGATGGAGAAATGGGCTGATGGAAACCTCATGAAGTTTGCCAATGGCATGAGTGAAATCCTGCTCGTGGTATGGAATAAAATCATTCATTAATGTAATCTGGGGGAGGAGCTTTCTGGGAAAGGACTTGAACTTGAGGAAGCAATGTGCCCCTGGTGCAAAGAAGAGTAACCACATACTGGACTGTAAGAGAAGGAATGCAGCCAACAGGTCATGCTGATGTTCCATTGTTTATGACTTGTGAGATCACAGTGGTAGTATTGCATCCTAATTTGGGCTCTCCATTACAAAAATGACATTGATGGGCTGGATTAGGTCTCATGGAGGTCCACTGAGAAGGTCATGGAGCCAGAGCACATGGTGTATGAAGAGAGGCTGAAAGAGCTGTGCTAGCTCAGTGAGGAGGAGAGACAGCTCAGGAGGAATCATACTGCTGTCTGTGATTACCTAATGGGAGGATATAGAGAAGATGAAGTTAGTATCTTCCTTAGAGGCACACAGTGGAAGACTGTGAAACAATGGACCCAAGCGTCATTGAAAGATGCTCGCAATGCACAAAAGGAAACATTCTTTGTTCTTCATGACAGGGGCAATCAAACACTGAAATAGGGGTCTAGAGAGGCTATGGGATCCCATTCCTTGCAGACACTCAAACTGAATTAGAGATGGCTTCGAACAATGTGCTCAAAAACAAGGCCTGATTTGAAAAGACGATGGTACTATATGACCTCCAGAGTTTCCTTTGAACCTAATCCATTGTCTGATTTTGTGCTTCTCAAAATGTGTTTTGAAGGTGGAGTCTTTGAAGGCTTCCCTAGGTTATTGTCCTACATTCAGGTACACACACATCAGTCAGTGTCACTGGGTCCTGTTCAAAAGAAACAATTTTTTTCTTTTAACCTCCTAGTCAGCCTTTCCTTGAAACTGTACACTCATGTGCGAGAGGCAGAGGAGAACTTCATGATCCTGGAGCACAACACGCTCTTTCTTCCAATTGAGTCTGCTTGTTTGATGCTGGAGTAGCTAATGTGATTGAGATTTTCAAGTGATGAGTAATTCAGACCTGATTTTCAGCCTATTGAAGAATTTTAATTCATTCAGATGTTAAAAGCTGGTCTCCTTGAAATCCCAAACCTTAAAAAAAATCATTGGCAACTTTGAAAAACCCTTCTTTAATCTCCTCTTGGCTTTCTCTGTGTAATAGAAAAGGTGGAGAAGTTGTTTTGCTCCCCCTCAACTTTTTTTTTTTTTTTCATGTCCTTTGTGAGTCAGAAAAATCATAGATGTCTACATTAGGTCCCAATTACAAATTTGGACTTCATCAGTAGTGGATCAACTCCAGAGAGGGAATGAGAGTAGTAGAAAAGACAAATCAGCATGGGAAAATCTCTCCTGTTTCCCGTTCTCCAGGGACAGGTTCCAACAACACATGGCTTTTGGCTGTCAGCTTGCTTTTGGCATCTGTACTCCAGCTGAGAGCTTGTTCGACCTTGCATGCTTTGATACAGTAACAACACAGCCCTCATTTCTGCTGATTAATCATTTGGTCATTCTGTATCTTAACCAGCTGTGATCATGAGCTATTTTTCCCTGCAAAGATTAGAGATGTCACTGTTCATCATCTTCATATTCTTCACTCCCTTTGTATTGTGGCTGAGGGGTCTCATCCAAGCAGGTGCTGAGGATCCGCATCCCCACTGAAGATGGGGAGGGATACAGACGCCTGGTCCCACTCAAAATCACGCACCCTCTGGAGCATGCCACAAGTAAACCACCCACAGAAGATTTATGGAGTTAAATAGAGGAAGACTGTGCTGATAAACTGTTCCAGCTTTTTGGCTTTCTCCGGAACCATTTCAGTAACTCCCGCTACTTGCTCCAGTCACTGGGGCGGAAGCTGCTGGCAGCGTTACGTTAAAACACAGAAGTTCAAGCTTCCTGACTGGAAATGATAGTGTGGACTTCAAGAAATTCCTCTTTCAGCCAAATGAATGTTGAATGTATGATGAAGTGTTCCAGTGTAATATCTGATTCATCTGAAATGATCTAATAATGGGTCAACCCTGACATAACCAGTAGTATTTTAGTAAAGGAAAACACCAAACATCTTTGTTCCTTTACCAGGTTAATTTTGTCTCTCTTATTTTGTCCAAAGTGACTGGTTTAGCTCTTAAAGGGATGCAAACTGAGCTGATTAGAGCCTGTAAGTCTGCAAAGAATATAAAATCTACTTAGTACATCCTGGGTGCAAAGTAAAAAAGCATGTGGGAAAACAATCCGTCCCTCCCAGAGCATCTATAAAGAACTTTCTTTCTAATCATCTGTCATGAGAACAGTATTTTCCCCCTGAGAACAGAAACATGCCCTTCACTAAATGTCATTCACTTGGAGTCTTTGTTTAAGGCTTTGCTTAGTTTTAGTCACAAAAGCAATTACTTTCATAGGACTGTTTTTCTTTCCACTTCTTCACACTGAGAGAGTGGTCTTTTCTATGCTGAAGGAGCAGTGATGGGAGGACAGCTGTAAATGTAATCTAAATTAGCTGAAGATCTTGATGATACAGTGCTGTCAATAAGCTGGTAGATGGTTAAGGGAGTAGAAAACATAGTCTTGAGAGGAGGCAAGGGAGAAGATGAAAAAATGCAGATTCCACTCTAACATACACGTAAAATTATGCAGGATTTGTGCTTTGCAGTAATCAGATGGCAAAAGTAATTTGATGTTGCAAAGATGGCAATTGCTGGCCACCTGTATGAGACTCAACTAAGCTGGGGCATCAGCTCTGATGAGGATAACATCTGAATGTGTCTCAGAGACACCACATGACAGGTGGAGGCTCATTTTCCAAAGAGAGAGACATTTTTGTGCTGTATAGGAAGCCCAGCTTGCCTGCTAAAACTGGGGTGGGAGGAAGTGCTAGAGGAGACAGATCATGTCACCTTCCCTAAAAACGAGCTATAAAAGGCTAAATACTGAAATTTGTCTCTAATGATTCTTTAGTGATTTGTAAGCAACTCAAAACAAATTGGAAGCCACAGCCATGGTTATGAAGGCTATGGCAAGGGTTTGGAAAGACATTTAGTTCTTTCATCTCTCTCAGAGAAAATAAATCTGCCAGGGACATTAAAGCACCAACTTTAATTTTTGGCGAATTTTCTCATGTTTGTTGTCTTCCATATCAGTGGAGCAGTGGGGATTAAGGCCCTCTTTTTGTCTCTGGAGAGTTCCTAAGCTCTCTGTAGGCTCCTAAGAGACCGGAGTTAGCATTTGGGGGTTTTGTGGAACCATAGACACAAAAAAAGGACCATAATAAAGAAACTGAACAATATGCCTGCCTGGACAGGCTGAAGACAGGAGAAGAAAAGAGCAAACTGCTACTCAGCTACTTTTTGCCTCACATGATTTCCTTGCTGTGGTTTTTGGAGAGGAGTAGTCAGAAAAATAGCACTAAGACAGATACCTGAAGGAGCCCATGGAAGGGAAGATTTAGCAAGCAGTGTGCACTTCTGTATAGCGATGAATTGGCTTTTGGAAGAACACTTGTACCTGCCCGTAGTAGTATTCAGGAATATTTCTTCTACCCATTTCAAGCAAGCTGTACATAACTACACGTGTATATAAAATATATATTCTGTGTATAGCTATGCTTGCACATGTTACTTACATTTTGTGTTATACAACTTGATCAATTTGTGAGCGCTTGTCTGTCTACTTAGTTATTCAAGGCAGTGGTTCTAAATCAAGATTAAAATACCTGGAATTTGCTATGCTCTTTGAAAAATGAACGACTGTTGAAGAAGGCTTTGAGTCTACTTTTATCAAAGATGGATGTCATCTTTTATAATGTTTGAATGGTTTTCTACTTAATGAATAGACTACTTTAGCTGTATTGGTGGCGTGTTCCCATTCAGTCTGTCTGGAATGTAGATCAGTAAAACAGTATTTTACAAATACAGATTATTTTTATTGATGTTCAGAACATAGTTTGCTAACACAGGGCTAATTCTGCATAATCGTTACAGAAACTGGGCCTGCTCATTTCTACTGTATGAATTTACAACATTTAACTGGGAGTTCTATTGGATGTGCATGCTGTTATATTTAAACTAAGGAAGCCTTTAAAGTCTAATATAGCAAGGAACTTCAGAGTAACCAAACTAATCACTTGAGCAATCTGATTGTGCTCACTCGACTTAATAAAAGGAGCCTAACACTGCCATTGTAGCCATTTCTAGGGATGTACAGCAACTGTTAATATAATTAGAATTGCTTAACGACTTAAAGTAATTACAGGTGATTACAGTATAAGGCACAGTGAAAGTCAAACCGTCTCTCATGTTGTGTCTCAGCCAGTTCTCTTCCAGCAGGTCCAGAGACTAGAGTGCTGGTGGGCACGGAAATGTTTCTTTTGTGTTCTTCCACAAGATTTTTCTAACATTTTACGACTGAATTTTTTTTTTTCCAGGAAAATGGACAGTTTTCTATAATTTCTGCTAACATAAAAAATAATAAAAAATGTCCCAAACCATTTAGTTTTAATATTTTCAAAGCAAAGCCTGGTTTTCTTTGCTTCATTCACAGGGACTCTGTAAGTATCCCTCAGTGCTTAGTCATGTATTCACTGTCCTGATGATGCCAAGACGATATATTAAGCTGGCAGTTGTGGGTTGCTGATCTTCCAGGTACCTTCTGAAGAGATATTGTGGGTTAGGCTGGCGAATAAGAAAATGATTAAGGAGAAGAGTGTCTGAGTGAAGGCATGTTTGCAAAGGAGAAGACTAGTCTCCTCTTAAGACTGAATAAGCCTGGTTCTCTCAGCGCCGGCTTATACATCCTGTGCTCTTGTGGTGGCCTTGCTCTAATACATCATTACATCCCCTGTGCAGGGGACACCAAAACTGGGCACAGTGCTCCAGATTTGATGTCATATGTTTTTCTTAGGTGGCCATGTCTCCTACCTGGCCAGCTTTAAGACCAGTACAGTGAAGTCATGACTGCTCAAATCCACCTTGCTCTCTTCAGAATAGCTCTAAGGATTTTCTTTTTTCCTCTTTTGCATGGCTGCAGATAGTCCAACGATTACTATGTCTCTGCACAGTTGTCTGTTGGGTTTTTTTACCAAACACAGAAAATGAAGATTCTGATCTGCTTGGTGACATAGAGCCTGGACTGAAGAATTCTTGCAATACTTGATAGGAGAGCTGTGAATGTGTCAGGGAGAAGCAAAGATAAAGCAGAGCTGGAAGAAATAAATTTTGTAGAAAAAAAATGGAGAGACTTGAGCTAGTTTGGTTTCAAACAGTGGGGACTGAAGGAAGATGTGTAGTAGTTTTGCAATATGTGTCACTTCCCTAAAATGGTCTGTCATTGTTTGCTAAGGAGAAGAATGGTCACTGTAATTTGCAGCAGAGAATATGTCTGGAAACAGAATCACAGAATTGTAGGGGTTGGAAGGGACCTCAAGAGACCACTGGGTCCAACACCCCTGCCAAAGTAGGTTCATTAAGACAGATAGCACAGGTAGGCATTCAGATGGATCTTGAATATCTCCAGAGATGGAGACTCCACAACCTCCCTGGGCAGCCTGTCCCAGGGCTCTGTCACCCTCGCTGTGAAAAAAATTCTTCCCCATATTGGTGCAGAACTTCCTATGCTCCAACTTGAAGCCATTGCCCCTTGTTCTACCCTCACAGACAACTGAAAAGAGGCTGGCCATTTCTCCCTGTGTCCCACACTTAAGATATTTATAAACATTAATAAGATCTCCTCTCATTCTTCTTTTCTCAAGGCTGAACAGTCCCAGTTCATTCAGCCTTTCCTCATAGGGGAGATGCTCCAGACCTTTAATCATCTTTGTAGCCCTCCACTGGACACTTTGCAGGAGATCCCTGTTTTTTTCATACCAGGGAGCCCAGAACTGGACACAATACTCCAGGTGGGGCCTGACCAGGGCAGAGTAGAGGGGGAGGATCACCTCCTTTGACCTGCTGGCAACGCTGTCATCCACCAGAACTCCCAGGTCCTTCTCAGCAGAGCTCCTTTACAACAGGTCATCCCCCAGCCTGTACTGATCCAAGTGGTTATTCCTTGTACCTTTATGGTGTTGAAAAGGCATAGCCAGAAA
Source organism: Gallinula chloropus (assembly GCF_964237585.1). Classification (NCBI taxonomy): domain Eukaryota; kingdom Metazoa; phylum Chordata; class Aves; order Gruiformes; family Rallidae; genus Gallinula; species Gallinula chloropus. The sequence continues at coordinate 14,155,227 of NC_140086.1, forward strand.
GATTGTAATGCATAAGAGTATGTTACTTGGGAAATCTTTAGGTATTTATTTCCTGAAGATATTTAAGATCAGTCTAGAGTACTGCTGCTCAGTGGTGCTCCAGAGGTCATACATGGGCTTTCAGACCCACACTGGTTTTAACTTTCAGTGATTCAGTGAAGTAGGGTGTCTATCTCTGCACAGAAAGGCAGAGTTGATTTTTTTCTAATAGTATAATTTATGAAAATGCACTTTGAAATATATCCTAGGGCTACATGTGCTTTTACTTTATCAGAAACCTCCAACCTTATGGGTTTTTTCCTAGCCCTGAGGAAAGCATCTGCTCTTGTTGTGAAAGAGTGTGGTGGCTTGGAGGAGAGCTGGACAATCATCCTCCATTTTAGAGTAGCATTCAGGACTGCAAAGTCACACAACATTTTCAGCTACAGACTATGACAGACTTAAGTGAATAGGGTTTTTTTTTATTTTCACCAAATCACAGAATCATTAATGTTGGAAAAGAATCCAAGATTGTTTAGCCTAACCTTTCCCCCTACTACCTATATTGCTAGCTAAAGCATGTCCCTAAGCACCTCATCCAAACTTTTCTTGAACACCCCGAGGGACAGTCACTCTGCCACCTCCCTGGGCAACCCATTCCAATGCCCAACCACTCTTTATGAGAAGAATTTTCTCCTAGTTTCTAACCTGAACCTCCCCTGCTGCAACTTGCAGCTATTCCCTTTTGTCCTACTACTACTTACCTGTGAGAAGAGGCTGACCCTCAGCTCACCTCTTTTCAGGTAGTTGTAGACAGCAATAAAATCTCCCCTGAGCCTCCTCTTCTCCAGACTAAACAGTTCCAATTCTTTCAGCTCCTCCTCGTAAGACTTGTGTTCCAGCCCCTTCACCAGCTTCGTTGCCCTTCTCTGGACACGCTCCAGGACCTCAATGTCTTTCATGTAGTGAGGGGCCCAAAACTGAACACAGAACTAGAGGTGTGGCCTCACCAGGGCTGAGTATAGAGGGATGGTCACCTCCCTGGTCCTGCTGACTATGCTATTTGTGATACAAGCCAGAATGCCATTGGTTTCCTTGGCCACCTGAGCACACTGCTGGCTCATGTTCAGACACGTGTCAACCAACACTCCAAGATCCTTTTCCTCCGTACAGCTTTTCAGCCACCCTGCCCAAAGACTGTAGCCTTGCCTAGGGTTGTTATGACCAAAGTGCAGGACCCAACACTTTGCCATGTTGAACTTCATCCCATTGGCTTCTACCCATTGATTCAATTTGTCCAGGTCCCTCTGGAGGGCCTTCCTACCCTCTGGCAAATCAACACTTTCCCCCAACTTTGTACTTTATGTAGAAGAAACTACATAAATCTTCATCATGCTGGTAGATTGACTTTGCAATTCTCTTCTACTCACAGAATCATAGAATGACAGGGATTGGAAAGGACTTCTGGAGATCATCTAGTTCAACCCTCCTGCCAGAGCCAGATCATCTAGAGCAGGCTGCACAGGACAGCATCCAGCTAGAGAAAATACTCATTCAGAGTATTTTCTGATGTAATTCAGAGGATTTTCTGAAATACTTGTTTCAGTGTATTTTCTCTTGCCATAATTTAAGCTGATAATAAATCCAATCAGAGACTAAATAAAGACTTGTGTAATGGGAATGGCGGTGTGAAAACAAGCAGAAAATGCATAATGCTATAAAGGGAAAAGATACTCCTAGTAGACTCCCATAAGTAATGGAGAAATGCAAATTAATTTGAGGAAGAAATATATGAAATTTCCTAGATTACATTAGGTTTTAATATGGAATTACAATTCATACTCCAGAAAATGTTCAAATTTCAATGCCGTGGCACTTGTGTACATCTGGCTGAGGTTAATGGATGTTTTTCCATTAGTGTGGAAAGTCTCCCATGAGACAATACTATCTATGTACTTTCTGATGTCAGTCAATCACTGCTATATCTAGAAATCAAGGATTATATGCATGGCTGTGTTAGAGACAGGTTTTCCTCTTTACTATGAGGTGATGCATATGTTTCTGCAAGGTGTTTCTACAAGGATTCTAATGGGACATCAGCAGTTTGGCACTTTGTTCTCTGCTTCTTGTTTTTATTGGTTATTTCTTTTCCAAAAGTATTCAGCTTTGCTGTCTGGCAGGGAAAATTTTCAAAGGATCAAGACTAATCAGTCAGAGATATCTTCTACAGATCTAATCAATTGCTCTGGGAGCTGCAGTAGCATCACAGACATGAGTTGGGTGCGTGGGCAGAAGATGGTATCCATGTGCATCACTGTTACACCAGTGATGTGGAAGTATGTATGATTTCTGTGCTCACTAGGCCAGCAAAGACACATAAAGTAGATGCTTTCAAATCCTGATGGGATCTGCTGCAGAGTACCACAAGGACTGTCCAGCCTAGAAATGTTCATCTCTAGAATATCAGTAACACTTTCCAAGTGTTTTATTGGAAATGAGAAGGCTTTAAGGAGAAGTAGGTATTTTACAGATTCAACAGCAAGATTGTGAGAGAAAGAGAAGTTTCTAGCAGGTAGCCAGAACATTTTGTTGTCTCTATCCAGTCAATAGTTCTCAGGGATTTGGCAGTGACCTTGTATTGCTACTAACAGCCCATATCCATCCAAAGTAAACAGAGCTTAGGAGAAGCAATGGAACCAAACAGAGATAATGTAGTAACTGCCAGCACATTCCTAGAAAAGGCAGCATGTTCAGAGCCTGAAGAGGCTGAGTTAGAAGTGACTTTTCCACTGTTACAAACCATGCAGTTGCCTAGATCCAGGGCAACAAAATAATCGAGTGTGATGGGTACAATTTTATTAAGACTGCATTGCATGTGTATTTATTTACAAAGGCCTCTCTGTTATTTCTTTAGGACCTGAGCCCCATGTGGCCTCTGCAGTTAGCTTATTGCAAACAACACTAACAATTACGTTTGTTAAAGCAACCTCACAGTCAACAGTTGTTTTAACAATTCCACAAGGATCTTCCATTTCCATCAGTAGTTTGAGCACTTGAAGTGAAGCCAAACTGACTTTAAGTCATCTTAGTTTTGCTGGTGGTATGTGTGAGTACTACCTCCTCTGCAGAGTACGAACTGGCCGCTCTACTCACTGAGCTGAAGAGAAATGTTTATTTACATAGCCTGCTCTGGATACCAGGTTATGGCTTTCTTATGCCCTCCAGCTAGTACTAATATCCAAATGTACCCTCCAGTGATGGGATAACTGTCCATGTACTGGCATCCTTACAAAAGGTGCTATTTTATGATGCCCCAGATCTTGAATGTAGACAACCTTGTCCCCCACAGAACTGATCATTCACTGTCTTTTACTACTGTGGCTGCAAATTTAGAGGTTAAGGGAGGACTCTAGATTTAGCTGTACTTATATTTTGCTTTAAATGTCCTCTACATATTTTTATAATAGTACATAACTGCCCAAGGAAAATAAGAAAATATTTATTAGCATTTCCATTATGCAGGTAGGAGGAAATGAAAACACACATGGGAAGTGCATACAGCTTTTGTTGTACTGCAGAACAGGCATATTTGCTCTTTTTTATATAGAAGTGTAAGTTAGATGTTCAGTCCAAGCCATTCATCCAGGATCTCACCATACTCACTGGAAGAGATGAGTACTTCCAGGAAATAAAGCATCTTACTGGTGTTTAAGGCTAGGTAGACACAATTTATAACAAAGAAACACTTTTACAAGAGATGACAACTCTGTACTTTGCTAGAATATCAGAAAATATCCTTTGGAGAGACATTGTCTCAGAGAAGGAGCAAAAGTGTGCCAAATATTTTAAAGAACATTGATTGGTAATATTTTTCTTTAAAGGTGATACACCTGACGCTAGTTTACACACACAGTCTAGGGATACTACTGATATGTTCTTCGTCATTAGAGCTTCATCATTAAAGCTACATTAGAATCACAGAATCACAGAATCACAGAATTGTAGGGGTTGGAAGGGACCTCGAGAGAACATGGGGTCCAACCCCCCTGCCAGAGCAGGCTCCCTAGGACATATTGCACAAAGGATGATATAGACAGTAACAGCCTTATGCAAGGGAATCATTGTTCATTGAATGCGTAGTGCTTTGATATCATAGAATCATAGAATCATAGAATATCCTGAGTTGGAAGGGACCCACAAGGATCATCAAGTCCAACTCCTGACTCCACACAGGGCCATCCAAGTCAGAGAATGGGATTGAATGCATTGGCCAGGTGCTTCTTGAACTCAGGCAAGCTCGATGCTGTGACTCCTTCCCTGGGAAGCCTGTACCAGTGCCCAACCACCCTCTCAGTAAATCACTATCCAACCTAAACTCCTCTGTTGCAGGCTCATACCATTCCCTTGGGTTCTACCACTGGTCATGAAAGAGAGGAGATCAGCACCTGTCCCTTCACTCCCCCTCATCAGGAAGCCATAGACAGCAGAGGTCTCCTTTCTGTCTCCTTTTCTCCAGGATGAATAAACTGAGGGACTTCAGCCTCTCCTTCTAAGATCCTTCCCCATCCTCATTGCCCTCCTCTGGACACTCTCCAATAGTGGTGCCCAAAACTGCACACGGTACTCAAGGTGAGGCTGCACCAGTGCAGTGTAGTGTGAGACAATCCCCTCCCTGGACCAGCTGGCAGTGTTGTGCTTGATGCACCCCAAGATACGGTTGGTCTGCTGCACATAGAGTATGCAACATATGGTAACTTCTGCTTCATGCCAGGTCTTCTTGTTTATTAATGATGGTGGCTCAGGACTTGAAACCGTTCTTATTAATGGTCAAAATACCCTGTGACTGTTCCAAGCTTTCTTGTACCTTCCCACCTGCCACGAGTGTCTGAGGTCTCAACAGTGAAAAACACATGAAAATGTTGGTCTGTTTATCTGCATGACTAGACAGTTTTCACCATCATGTTATTCCTTCCTATATAATGACAGTATTATCCTCCTTCCTTCCATCATCATATTGCATATTCGAATTTAGTGCCCTTTTTAATGTGGTTTTCTGCAGAAAAGAAGTTAATGTTTTCAAGAGATCTATTTGTGTGCCTGTTAGACTCCTCATCCCAATCAATACTTGAACCTGTTGGACCACTTCAACCCGTAATGAAAGGTGGGTTGAAGTCTCAATAACCTTGGTCACCTGTATTCTGTGAGAAAAGGTGTCTGGCTAGAGGATAAAAGCACCCAAATAAGAGCTCTATTTGGTTCTAGGAAAGCCAAGGTTAGGGTACCAAAGGCCAAATTCTAAGATACTTTTTAGTAGCATAGTTATAAGCCAACTTGGAACAGTAGGAAAGGTCATAGAGTTTCCTTTCTTACGTCCTTGCAGTTGATAGTTTGCTGTTTTCCTTTAGCACAGGTCACGTTGCCTATTATTGTTGGCTGTGAACCCTCACTGGCTGGCTGACACACACTAAAAGATGCCTTTAACCTACAATGCTCGACTACTGATCAATTGTCTGAGCATAAACTTGTACCAACAAAGCATCACATTACATGGGCTGTGTGGTGTACTTGGCAGGATCAGGGATGGACTGTTGAGGCAATGTAGGCAAAAGTCAACTCTAATATAAAATTGAGAGTCAGGTATTTCTCCCTTTCACACACATACTAATTCTGTGCTTTTGCATTTGACTTGGAATATGACATGTCATTTTGGTAAGCTGCCCATAGTGCAATAAAAAGTGACTTCTTTAAAAATCTGCTCCTTCTCCTCAAATTTATTTTGATTAATAAGAGATTTACCAGCAAATAATGTTTTGAAATAAAAGCATTCATAAATGCAGAGATAATTTGTGAATAGCTTCAGGAAGAAATAAAAGTGGAAATGAGACACAACATCAAGATATCTGCAATTTTCAAAATGGAACATTTCAACTACTCATGATGAAAAGATATTTTCTTTTATGAAATGACCTCAGTAAAAAGATACAGTAAATTTAAATATCCAGAAAACAAAGCAAAGAATTTAATTTTCAACTAAATTTTTTGGCTTAGAACAGTTTTTAAATTCTCATATATCTGTGCTTTTCAGCAGAATTGAAGTTAAAATTTTCACTATGCCCATGGCTTTAGTATTCTGATGACAGATATTTACTCAAGGTAGAAAGCAATTTATGAAATCTAGATAGACATTTTTTTAGGAAATAAAGGACAACATGCATGAAGAAGACAGCATGATGAAATTGTCACATAACCTAGCAAATTGTTCTCTTCAGGGAAAATCTTGCTGCAGTAACCAGAAAATATGAAATACTTGTGTGCATATTTTTAAATCCCTTGTGTCCTTTAGAATGTAGTGGTTAGCAGCAAGTTAGTGCCAGTGGCCACACTGCATGGCTGACTACAGATGTGAAGTATTTTAACTAATTTTCTACAAGGTAAATAGCTTAGTTATGCATTTAACAATCTGCAGTTGGATTTGTATTTTACTGCATGAGGCATATGCAACTGAGGTGAATACATTGCTTTTGAAGGAATAAATATGAACTGGGTACGGGCTGTTGTCACTGAATTAATGAAGGTAAACATAACTTCTGTAAGAAACATATTGCACATGTGAAGATGAAGAAAATAACTTTTGTTTAACTGAGAGTACTATTGATCATGTCAAGTCACATACTGATAAATTAAATCCATCTTCTAGCTCTGAAATAGCATATTTTGACTATAAGAGATTCCACCAATTAATGACTGTATTTGTCATTATAAAAGCTCCCCTTGGAATTTGGTCTAAGATGTGAAGTATTGAGCAAAGTTGTCATCTGTAGGGGGTTTATAAGAGGGTCATACTTCCTCTGACCTTACACACAGGGGCAAGTTGTGTCCTGCACCAGAATAGCTGTTCAAAAGGGTCCTAACAGAAAAAGCTTGGGAGTGGCTGCAGAGCTTTCATACACCGTCTCAATGCATGAGACTGATGTGACTGCCACAACACCATGGTCTGACAGACACATTGGGTCCTTCTTGCTAGGGAATGCTATCATAGCTGAAGTCTCCCCTTCTAATAAACTACACAGTGCCAAAGCGTGAGCACTGGTGCTGGAACCAGTCCAGGCTGAACCCTGGCACTAGGGCAGGTTTGGCTTGATTAGATTTGTCCTGGACCTGTTAGCACTTAACTAGTTCTTGCTGTCAGGAATTAGCAAGAACCTGGGACAATTCCCAATAGATAATGTGGATGCAATTTGCTTATTTTGGAGGAAAACTGTTTAATAATATAAACACAGACTTTGTATATGTGGCTTTAATTCTAGCGAAGTGTCTAAAAAACATTTGCTTTAACTGCCTGGGTGTAGCCAGACTGAAGAGGCCTTTTTCATCAGTAATAAGTGACACAGAAGATTTGTCTTTTTCATCAGTAATAAATGACACAGAAGATTTGAAGTACTGCAAGAAAAGTATCTAATGATCATGGATCATTATTACTTGTATAAAGTTATGCCAAATAGTCCCCCAGGGAGATTATCTTCTGCACTAAAGCAATATATATGGCTTTTTCTAAACCCTTTGGTTTTTAAAATGTTAATAAACCCTTTAATACTGTAATTCTGGTTAACCTCATAATCCACATAAATGTCCACTTCTACTTTGGCCTTGCCAAACTTTTTGCTTTGACAAAGTCTGTGGCAATGAGTTCCAGGTTGATCACGAAGATGATGGACAAGTCCAAACAAACTACGAGATAGAGGAAAGAAAACATTTACTTGTAATGCTCTTATCTTCCATATCAGAAGGGACTTAGCCTGTTGCCTGCCATTTTTTAGCATTCTTATTTTGTCTTTCTGATTCTGTTATGCATTTGTCCCTCCCTTGAGACTGAAACAAATCTATCCATGAAAGTAACTTGCCTGAAGCACACGGTTGTCCCATCAACCTCCTTATTTATTGCTTTTCACTTCCCACCAACTGGCTGTGAGCAATTTAAGATGTCTCCAAGGCAGCAAATAAACAAAGCCATCTAAGCATGATCTTTGCTTCTTCAAGTCTCAAAAAACCCCCTCAAAACGTGAGGGAGGGGGTGAAGAGAAGAGGAAGAAGGATATTGTTTGCAATAGCTTCCAGTAAACAGCTGGGTTTGCAGTGCATCATTCTGTGCCAACTCTCAATTTCAGCTTCGTTTTCAATTTCAAGTGATTTTGATACTGGGTGTTAGAGGAGTTCTAACCCTGGAGAGCTGCCACCCTCAAGTTGATGGGCACTTAGTCTCTGATGGAAGAGCTTTCATTTGCCTATGGATGTAATGGTTAGGTTGTCATCTCTGTCACTTTTCTGAGGAGCCCTAAAACTCCATCCTTTCTTAATTGCATATGACTATGCTGAATTGTTTGCTATTGGCGGAGCAGGTGGCAGGTTGCACTCAGTGCCATGGATTGACTTGGGATTCTGCTCACCCTGATACTGAGTGCTGGCTGGAAGAACTATTTTTTGTCCTGAAATAAACTGACCAAAACCCAAGAAAGCATTTCTAATTTATGCTGATATGCCTCTGCTTTTGCAAGAAATAAGCATCTTTGGAGTTCTCAGCAAGGACTTGGATTGGAGTATCATGAGGAAAGAGGTTAAAGAGTAAGAGCATAACTGTGTACCCCCTTTTTACTATTGCTAGTAACAGGCCACAAGCTTTGTACCAAGTTTGTGAGGCCTCAGGACAGAGGCTTGTCAGGTCTGCACTGGCCAAACATTTCTTGACCTGCATATAGCTTTAGTTGACTTGGTTCAGCTGTGACAGAAATTTGTCTAGCTGGCCAGATGTCTATATAGAACTGTTTTTCATTTTTGCTTATCTTTGTGTGGCACAACTATAATTTTATATAAGTAGTAGTAAATAGAAGTTTTACCTAGGTAGAATGAGATATGATGTCATGGACTAGAGAACTACCGGCCACATACTACAGAGGACACCTTGAGAAGTGGAGATACTGCAAAGCTGGAGCTTTATAAAACTTGTTACAGGGGTAATACAGGCAAGAAACAGTATCTCACATATGTAAACAGCACTATCTGTAGCAAATGTGCATGTACCCTTGAGCTGATCAATGAGGAAAGAGAAAGCTAGCAATGTGTGTTAGAGAACATATATAAATTATACTAAATTGAAGGAAAAAGGAAAAAAATAGAGTTTAAAATTATGAAAGAAACAGATGGGAAGAGGAAACCCTCGACATTAACATCGTGTTCCTCCTGCTGAAGGATTTCAGATGCTGACTACTCCCTGCAACATCTCACTATTGCCAGAGCCAGTGTGAAACCACTCGCCTTAGCACACAATGAGCATAGGAAAAGGAGTAGAAGCTAAGAACTTTCTACATTATGATTTTATCTGCAGGGTTTTTTTAAAGGATATTTAATTTGTGGTTTTACTGTTATTTATAAATATATGTAATACATATATGTATTAAATATATGTATTAAAAGGTGTGTTTACTCTTCAACAATAAAACCAAATTTTGAGTGTAGTAGGAGGCACACAGACAAATCTACCTCACATGGTTAGGAGTTCAGATGGTGTGCCTGGGACATTCAGTGACAGAGGGGAGAATGTTGGTGTCCCGGTAGGCAATGCTCCAACTTCTTCATAGGTAAAGCATTTCAAGTCTGAGCACTAGACTAGGAAGAGTCTACATAGAGTATTACATAGATAGCTTCCAGCAGAGTTGGATTGCAACTGGAGATGGCCATTACTTCTCATCACAACACAGGTAAAATAACAGCAGGGTGTCTCTAAGAAGCAAGTATCAGCTGGCAGAGTTTCAGATCAAATGCTCCAGGTAAATATATTTTGTGTGTCACAGATATTCTGGGAGAGGAATTTGGGTACAATAACTACAGTTAACTGTAATATTCTGCAATTTATTTTTTCTTCTGAGCAATATTTTAATGCCATTTTTTGAAAAAGGAATATAGGTAGCCTAGCTGGGAATAGAAATCAGAACAACTCAGCATGTCTCAGAAGAGTAGGATCTGGTTTAGAGTGAAACCCCACTCACCCTATCACAGATGACTTTGGCTTCCAAGAATGGGCTTCATTTCATATAAATCTTTGCTCTCTGGAAGGTCTCTATGATGGGATGGTAATATGGAGTCCTCCCTTAATTGGGGAGGGAGATGTTTATCCTTCCCATGCTGAGAAACAGAATGTATAGAAGAGGAGGTTTAAACAGTCCTCTGAAGCTGCCTTTTTGCTCTTTATACAGCCTGGAAAAAGCCAAGGAGCCAACCTGAAGCCTCAGACACAGTTTATCTGAGATGAGTCCATGCCATGTGTAGTACAGACCATTATTAATTATGAAATGAAGGTGCTAAGAATGGAGAATGAAACCTTTGTTCTGGGTCCCCGCTTTGCTCTAATCATTTGACATCACATTCTCCGTGTTTATTTAGGGTTGAGTTTTATTTTTTATATGTAATTATGTTCAAACTAAGTCACAGAAATCTGAGCAGAAAGGATTCTTGCACTAACATCACATAAGAACTGCTGAGTGGCTATCTTGATCTCCTGTGATGACATGAAAGAAAAGCCAAACAACCAACCAGCAGACCTTTTGGCTTTGCTTGTGTGAAGAAGAGATAGCAGATCTCAGGGAAACACGTAGCTTATTATTATCAACAATGAAGGGCGCCATATTATACATCAAACAGACTTGGTGCTGATGCTTAAAACCAAAGACTCTTCATGAATTCTTTACCAATGACTATGGTGACAACTGAATGCCAATATGTTCATGAATGGTGTGTACGAAGAAAGCAAACTATAGCTTTGGTTTTACAGCAGTAGGTGAATAAAACAAAGACCAGTTTCTTACCATGTATGATCATAGAATCATAGAATGGTTAAGGTTGGAAGGGTCCTTAAAGATCATCTAGTTCCAACCCCCTGCCATGGGCAGGGACACCTCTCACTAGACCAGGCTGCTCAAGGCCCCATCCAACCTGGCCTTGAACACTTCAGGGAGGAGGAAGTCACCGCCTCCCTGGGCAACCTTTTCCAGTATCTCACCACCCTCACAGTGAAGAATTTCTTCCTAATATCCAATCTAAATTTACCCCCTTCCAATTTAAAACCATTTCCCCTCATCCTATTACTCCATGCTCTTCTAAAAAGTCCCTTCCCAGCTTTCTTGTAGGTCCCTTCAGGTACTGGAAGGCCTCCCCTGAGCCTTCTCTTCTCCAGGCTGAACAACCCAACTCTCTCAGCCTGTCTTCATAGCAGAAGTGCTCCAGCCCTCCAGTCATCTTCATGGCCTCCTCTGGACACATTCCAACAGTTCCATGTCCTTCTTATGCTGGGGACTCCAGAACTGGACACTGTACTCCAAACAGGGTCTCACAAGAGCAGAGTAGAGGGGCAGAATCACCTCCCTTGACCTGCTGGCCACGCACTTTTTGATGCAGCCCAGGATATGATTTGCTCTCTGGGCTGTGAGCGTGCATTGTCATCTCATGTAAAGCTTCTCATCCACTAGCACGCCCAAGTCCTTCTCCACAGGGCTGCTCTCTATCACTTCGTTTCCCAGCCTGTATTGATGATGAGAATACTTTAAAGGCTGAGTTATTTTTCAGGTTGTAATTTGTGATGGTGTACTAAGTGCATTATTCTAGAGTTTTCAGCTTATGTTCTTAAAATCTAATTACACTAAAAATCTCCACATTTTTAGATACCGTTGTTTATTTCAGTCAAAAGCATATGCTATTTCCTTCATATATGGAATTTTATTTGACATCTGAGTCAGCAGTTATTATGCAATAAATATAAATGTATCTCTAACTTGACCTCAGACACTTTTCCTTTTATAAAGACCATATGTTACTATTTTGAAGGCTGTTTCTGTGTCTCAACTCAACCTTCTCTTGACTTGTTAAAGTCCAAAAGGACTACCCCTAGCAAGTGACAGGAGTTATGGACCGATCCCTTTCTGAAAGTCATACAGTCAGCAAAGGAGGACTGCAGGACAAGTACAGTTTTTGCCAATCATCCTTATGCATGACGACTTCTAGAAGTCCAGATGCTATGAAGCAATAGTACTATCTGCACTATGGCTTCAACTCTACAGCCATTATTTCCTGAAAAAGTGAAAAGGGAGACACTGCTGCACAGTTGTGTAGTTGTACAGTTGTTCACAAGTTTACTGTCCAACTCCTTCAACATAAGTGAATTATTTCCATACAGTAGCTAATGATGACTAATAATAATCCCAAGTCTGAAGTTTCTCATGATTATTCCAAAATGCATATTTTTTTCCAGGTCAAGAAGTCCATCTAAATTTAGCTGCATCAAAAGGAGGAGTGGATTCAGTTGGTTGAATATGGGCATTGATTGACATATAAGGCTTTTAGGATATCCAAGGTCTTAACCTGAGGCTGTTGACATACACAACAAGTTGCAGACCTTCCTGGAATAGCAGCTAAAGGCCAAGTGATATACTTTATAGAGTCATGTAAGGCGTGGTGGAATTTTTTTTAAAGAAACTAGATAGAATCATAGAATCACCTGGATTGGAAGAGACCCTTGAGATCATCGAGTCCAACCACAGTCTAAAATTTTCTAGTCCACCTCTAGATCATGTCCTTAAGGACTTCATCTACCTTTTAAATACATCCAGGGACTCCACTATCTCCCTGGGCAGCCTATTCCAATGCCTGAGAACCCTTTCAGTAAAGAAATTCTTCCTGATATCTAACTTAAATCTCCTCTGGTGCAATTTGAAACCATTCCTTCACATTCTATTGCTTGTCATGGGAGAGAAGAGACCAATCCTGATGGTGGCAGCTCTGCCACCAAGATGATGAAGGGAGTGTAACACCTTCCTTATGAGGAGAGGCTGAGGGAGCTGGGCCTCTTTAGCTTGGAGGAGATTGAGGGGGTGACCTCATTAATGTTTATAAATATACAAAGGGTGAGAGTCAGGAGGACAGACCCAGGGTCTTCTCAGTGATATTCAATGATAGGACAAGGGGCAATGGGTGCAAGCTGGAGCATAGGAAGTTCCATGTGAATATAAGAAGAAACTTTTTCGCTGTGAGGGTGATGGAGCACTGGGACAGACTGCCCAGAGAGGCTGTGGAGTCTCCTTCTCTGGAGACATTCAAACCCCACCTGGATGTGTTCCTGTGTGATTTAGTTTAGGTCATCCTGCTGTGGCAGGAGGGTTGGACTAGGTGGTCTTTTGAGGTCCCTTCCAACTCTTAATGTTCTGTGATTCTGCGATTCTGTGAATCCTGACATCTCTGCAAGTGCCTTGCAGGTAGTTGTAGTGAGTGGCAAGGTCTCTCCTCTGCCTCCGTTTCTCAAGACTAAAAAAGGTACATCTCCCTCAGTCGCTCCTCATAGGACTTGTGTTCCAGCCCCTTCACCAGCTTTGTTGCTCTTCTCTGTACACACTCCTGCATCTTAATGTCCTTCTTGAAGTGAGGGTCCCAAAACTGAACACAGTACACGAGTTGTGGCCTCACCAGAGCTCAGTATAATGGAACAATCACTTCCTACCCCTGCTAGTCGCACTTCCTGATAGAGACCAGGATGCCTTTGGCCTTCTTGGCCACCTGGGCACACTGCTGGCTCAAGTTCAACCAGCTGTCAACTAACACCCCCAGGTTATTCTCCTCCAGGGAGCTCTCCAGCCACTCTGCCCCAAGCCTCTAACGCTGCCTGGGGTTATTGTGACCAAAGTGCAGGACCCAGCACTTGGCCTTGTTAAACTCCATAAAGTTGGCCTCTGCCCATCAATCCAGCCTATCCAGGTCCCTCTGCAGATCCATCCTACCTTCCAGAAGACTGACAGTCCCACACAACTTAGTGTCGTCTGCAAACCTACTGAGGGTGCACTCGATCCCCTCATCCAGATCAGTAATGAAGATGTTAAACAGGACCGGCCCCAGCATCAAGCACTGGGGAATACCACTTGTGACCTGACACCAGCTGGATTTAGCTCCATTCACCACAACTCTCTCGGCCTCACTTTCCAGCCATTTTTTAAACCCAGCTTACTTTTGATGTCTGAGTTTTGTCAGGAGCTACTTGTTCATCTGTGGCAGCCTTCTGCCATCTTTGTTTAACTTTCTACAGAGCCAGATTGACATTTCTTGAGCTTGGAAATGGTGATCCTTGAAAACCACTCTTCTGGAGCATGTCCCATGATATTCTTCCAAGCAGGTCCCCAAACAGGCAAAAATCTCTCTAGGGTTTAATCTTTTTTTCTTGCTTTTTTCCCTCCTTTTGGGATCCTTAACTCCACCATCATATAGTCACTGTACCCCAGCCTGCCTCCAAAATTTGCTGTGAAAAAGGAACAAACCTATAGTAAGTAAACCATTTTGTTGTGTTACAAGGTTACTGACTGATCCTTGAACCATCCCTTTGTTAGCAAGTTGCACAAATCAGCATTTTGAGGCCATGCTTGCAAATCATTACACTAAAAGTTGGCTGAGGATTTTGTTTAGCTAGAAACAAGATCATGACTAATGTTTCAAACAGATATGAAATATTATTTTTCTTCTGCTGAGTAGTTCAACCCAAAAAGTGTCACCAATCAAAGGCTCTTAGAAGTCATAGAGCAGCCATTGAACCAGAATGGATGTTTAAACAGCCTGGTCGGTAAACTTTTTCATCATGAAGTAATATTGCATTTGATACTTACTTTAAAAAATGTGCAAGGCTGTCACTCTTTGTTTCTTTGTTTTCTACCTACTCAGTGAAAATCTGCAAGGGAGGGTTAGGGAGAAATGAGTTTAAAAAAAGTCCTTGAAGCTGTTAACAAAAATAGTCTGGCTGAAATGTTTAGCCCGGGGTGTCAGAAACCCCCTAATTGCTGGGAGCTAGAAGAGTCTTCCAACAGAATGATCAGTTTAAACTTGTCATGTGCCTTTTGTCTTGGCCACGAGATAGCAATCCAGGAGGACATTTGATGTGGCACAGTCGGGCTATTCTTACACATACATACAAAGTACTAGCACTAATGTTTGGTGTTGGAAGAGGCACTGCTGTAACACACCATTGTGTCCTCCAGACACTGGGAGGACCACTAATAACAGGGCTACAGTTCTGTTCAGTGTGTAATTCTCACTAGCACTCCAACAGTGTAGTTCTGAGTAGTGTTTTTGTGCAAAATGGAGTCACTGTAAAATCTTCACTAATAACTACAGCTCCAGCCCATGCGCTTCTCTCCCCTCTTCCCTCTGGGGTAATTGGAAAGAAAACATAGCAAATGATATGTGAGAAGCACTCCTGGCATGGTCACCAGCTGTGGCTGAAGTGATGAGATATTGTGAAATCCAAATGAATGGTTCATTATAAGGAAAAACTTTGTTCAACTATTATGCAGTGCTGAGGAATCCACACCTCGTTTGCAGGGGAAGAAAATGTTCTGTTTCAATTCCTTGAAGAGATGTTACCAACTTCTTGTGGGCAGTCACTTCAGTATTATAGCTTCCTTCTTGTTTCCAGCTATGTAAAAAATGTTGACCATTTCAAACATGCCAACTTCTGTATTACGTGGACAAATGTTCTCTGCAAGGAGCAGAATTATGGAGAACAGTAAAAAAATCTCTGGGTCCCCTTCTTACCCAAGATTTGTTTATATATGAATAATCTGTTACTTTATATATATATATATATCAAAAAGTGGCAGATCTATTTAGTATGGACATGCTTGTGAGGAACATGCAGATATCATAAAATACCTACTGACATACCTATGATGACTTTTCCCATGGAGTTTCCTAGGGGTAGTAATTGAGGGTGGGACGGTCCTTTTCCAGGTCTTTTCCATCTTGTCTAATGTAAGCTACCTGAAAGTTATGCAGCTGTATAGGACAAAGCTGATACCACGAGCTGTACCCTGTTTCTTATGACAATAAGGGTGCAGCTAGGTTGAATATGAAGTAGGGAAATGCAGATATTGAAAAAAAGGCCTTTGTAGAAACTGAACCATGCTTTGACATTGACTATATTGGAGTGAAAAATGTAACCTCTGCTGTGCATTTATGCCACAATCTACATTTATCGTTTTCTCACAACACATGATATAAAGGATGTTGATTAAACAACCTTTTTAATAACAAATATTCAACATGAACAGTAGTGATGCTATTATTTGCTATTATTTGAAATGCTGATGGTGATGCTATTATTATGCTATTATTTGAACTTTTTCAAATTATTGTGATGCGCCCTGCTGTAGCTTTGCTGGGAAAGTTTGTGGATGGTTTATGATGAAGTCACCCAGCTGGTTTGGAAAGGTAGCTGGGAAAGGCGGTGCTGCATTCCCTCTGAATATGCACCTTCTTAACTCTGAGAGACATCGTGCCATGGCTGTATTGCACTGAATTATTGATAACCTTCAGACATAAACTACATACAGACATGCTCCTTTTGATCTCCTCCCATATCATTTGCTGGAGAATGTTCCATAGTAAATATGTTAAAAAGTCATGTTTTACCTCTGTCCCCAGCAAAACTCGTCCCAGAGTTTGGGGCCTCTGCCCACCCTACCAGTTATCCTATTTTTACCTGCATCCTTCTTTCAGTCACCTAACCTCAATTTCTATAGTCTCCATGAAGCATCTTTCCTGAATTTGTTGCAATTTGTCACTTAAAGATATAATGTCTATATTGCGTTATGTTTAATAATTCAACCCTCAGAGCATCCTGGGCTGCATTGCTGTCTGTGCAGAGTCTGAAGAAGGGTCTCTTAGTAAAAAGAAGCACCTGAAGGAAGCAACTTGTAGAGGATTTGTCTGAGTTTAAGAGACATCTTGCACCTAAGGCTTTCGGGGAAGATTTCATATGACTTCCAGCTTATAGAGTTCAAATTTATCAACACAGATCAGTCAGTGGAGCTCTGCTATGAAGCAGATTGGATTCTTTCTGTTTGCAAATCAGCACCAGTTTTCACTCTATAGATGTACAAAGATGGGAGTGAAAAGATGGATCTTACCATTCTTACCATTGAGCTTACTGCAAGTCAGATCAATTTCATTAGTTATGTATTTCATTAGCTATACATATCCATTGAAATGAAACAAAATGAAATAAAATATAAAATAAAATATGGCTGGGTTTTCAGAGGCAAAAGGAACTGACTGTTACTGAATGCAGCTATGTCCTTTAATTTTGAGAACATCTCTGTTTATAATTATGATAGATGTTGTTAAATTCATAATTAGTCCATTTTACCCTAAGCAATAATAAAAGATACAGCAATATATGTATTTAAGTGTAGCTGGCGTAAATGAAAATTTTCTCATCTTCGTTTCTTGCCTCTAATGTTCATGTCCTCAGGACAGGACTGGTCAAGATGCAATCTGTGGTACTTGCAAAAGTCAATGAGTATAAAAACCTATTATTTTAAGGGGCTCCTTAGGGCTGTAACACTCTTAACAAGCCTCTCAGGACTAACAATTAACACGTGTGCCCTAAAGAAGCCCATAATTTAACACGTGCCATCAATTTCATATAGACCAATATATGGCTGTCAACCAGGTGCAGCTCTGCTTGCTCCTTAAGAGTTCAAGCGGTATTTTGCAACCCATGATGGCTTAAGTATGCTAAATAGCTAGCTGCTCTCCTGCTTTGTAATGGTTGCATGCTGAGACCAAAGCTGGTAATGCCTGAAAATTGTTTCTCACTTTTTTCATTCCCTCCTTCATGGGACAAACAAAACAATACTGACACACAGAGCTACCAGCCCTGCAGCCTGAAAAGAACATGTGGCTTTTTGTTATTATTTGGTGCACTTCAACATAATACTGAAATCTCAACATATACCTTTCAAACTTTAATTTTTTTTTTATGAATAGGAGATCTGGGCTCTGTGGTTTTTTTGAAAACTTTATTACATTGCAGAATATTTTCATGATAAGCAGAGAGTAAGATGTGTGCGGCAGCCCCCATATTAGCATGACAGATGAGCAGTAGCACAAGCTTGTTTAGCTTGTGAGAAGAAAATGTGCCTAAAGGTGTCCACGGTCTTGTTTTTGGCATCTTTAAAGAAGTGGTGCACAGGTTTGGGGGGTGTTTGTGCCTTGAAAATGTTTTGTGTAATAATATTATTCATCTTCTTCCCTTTCTAGTGATGAATTGGGAATATGTAGAAATTGGCTGAAGTTGTGAGAAGGTGGAAAACCACAACTGGCAGGGAAATTGTAGACCTGAAAACAAGCTTTTCCTTTCCTCCTAGCAAAAATATGGAGTGTTTTATGTAGAGAAAAATAGCTATCCGAGAAATAGACATTTTTCTAGACAAAGCAGTGGTAGAGAAAAGAGTCTGGTCTTCACCTCTGTAATGTTTTCAAAGGCACTTTGAAATCCTGTTAGTGTTGTATAGAATTTAAATTGCATTTTATCACCATCTTGGTGTTGCACAGTCTTATTATGCAGTTTATTTTTGGGAAACATTCCATGTCAGTTTATAGAACACACACCCTGATTACTGTTCTATTCACCAGCCATGTATATATAAAATTTCCTCTGAGACTTAGTGGTTTGGTGGGTATTTAATTGTTTGATTTGTTTATTGTATATGATGAATTACTGTTTATTGGTTTAAACACACTCAGGGTACTCTACATAAAAACTCTTTTAATTGCTAAAATGCAGAGATGCAATTACTTTGAGAAGTTAATGTGGCTTACAGAGTGAGTTGGTAGGTACAGGTGCAGACCTTTCTTTGACATCCTGTGACTTAGGGGCCTCCTAAAGCCATTTCGGGAATTACATGGGGTTTTCTTGATGAACTCTACTTGGATTAAGTAGAACTATAGGTTGGATACAGTGAAATAATTTGAATATTTTAGAGGCTAAATAATGAACATCTGCATTGGTTGAGACAAGTTGTAAGTTCCTGTTGAGCCCAAAAGACAACTTTGTCAGAGAGGAAATAGTCAGAGAATACAAATTCTGAGAAAAAGATTCAATAAAATTTTCCAGACAAACCTTTTTGATATTTTATTTTGAATCTCATATTTACTTTTTTAAGCTCTAAAAAGTAAAAGGGATATCCAAAATGTGATTAAACTTCTAATTCCATTGCAGGTCAAATAATGTAGGTTTATCTCTAAAATAGAGCTATTTCTTAAACAAGAAACATTAAATTTGGGTTAATCGAAACCTACTTTTCCCCATCAATTTTAAAAATTGATTTTAAAAAATTATTTTTCAGATAAAACCAACCCTCTTCTTAGTGGTCAGCCTTTGGTTTACATTTTAGAGGGCACTCTGAATGTGCCCTTTAAGATAAGGATGGCTGCCCCAGCCTGGGAAGGGCCCATAGCTAACATGATTGTTGTATTTCATATCCCTAATATGGGGTATATTCCACCCTTAATGTGGATTTCAGCTGATGTACTACCAAGTAGCACCTGAAATGCCATAACACTGTGACAAAAATTTTTAAAAAAATTACAAAGCAAGTGGAAATTAATGGGAAAATAAATTTGCATTTAGTCTACAATAACTGTATATTTTCACTGCATTGGTGTTTAGTTAGTATGAAATATGGTTCAGTACATAATACTAGAAGCCTGGACCACAGATGTATTTTTTCATAAATAAAGCCCTGTACATGGGACAAAATGTATTTTAATGAAACTGATGTGAAGTTTGTATATGTAATTTATTTTCCTGACTTGATGAGGAATTTGGATGTTGAATCATTGGGTGTTTTCCAGACATCACTAGTGGAAACTGAATGTAGACTGCAGAAACACTAGCAGCTTCACAGTGTTCAATAGAAATGTGAGTTCAAGTCCTGTCTTACTGAACGTGGATCACCTCCTCTCCTGAAACAGCTGTTTTGCAGAAAACGAAATGTTCTCTGTCCCAGGAAAAGCAGATTGTGTTAGTTTTTCTTTAGAGTTGCTCACGTTGTGTTTAGGAAAACTTGGTGCACAGCTGCTTACCCTTGAAAACAGGGTGGAGAAGGTCCCTATCTATATTTCTTGTTACATGAGGATTTCTCAGAACGCTTTCTCTAGAAATTGCAGATCCATGAATAACAGCTGATCATTAAAATGCTGAATTGCTACAACAGTGATATTCTTGTACAGTTCTCATGACTTCTGTTTCTCCTCTTAAACCATTAATCCCCTTTAAAAATCACAGATGGAAAAAAAAAAACCCAAACACATAATAGATGAGAAACTTGAAATCATAGGCCAATTCATATTAGGGGCAGAAGTTAAAGGAATGAGGTGTGATACAACCTTCAATATTGCTTGGAAACTTTATTCAACAATTCTGTCTGCCTAAAGCCTTTGGGTCTGTCCTTTAGAAGAGCTGCAATAAAGTTGAATCATCAGTCCTTCCTCATGACAGCTCGGTGGTAGGTAGGTGTTAGCTTTATAAATGGACACGTTCAAACACATTCTTCCCCTGAACTCTGCAAGGAAAACCCATTCCACTTTTGAAATACTATAAAATGTCACATAGTAACTAGAAGAAAATATTTGTCACGTGCAATTGTTTAAAGCTGCTAAAAGTTCCCTTCTATGTGTTGTTCAGTCACTGAGCAAAGGCAGAACTTCTTCTGTGTTGGAGACCTGGAAAGTGAAACAAAATCTTCCCATGGTGTGCATGATGAAAGCTGGAATATAAAGTGAGGCTGTCCACAAGCTTTTGTGGTTAGTTAATGCTTCTGGAATAATAAGGTTGCTTGCAGGTAATATGGGTATCATTTTAGTGCTCAGAGGCAAAAGGCAAATTAATTTTGCCTCTGGAATGAAAAATTCTCTTTACAGAACATAAACCCACTGTTGACTCTGCTGAATTGTGCGTTTATGCATCTACCATAACAATTTATCTGATATTTTTCAGTCAATCTTGTATTCATGTTTTGAGTGCTGGTTAAATAAAGATAACTCTATCTCATATTGTGTAAGTGCTGCAGAATTCCTCAGAACAATCACAGCTCCGATTATTTTTATAGTGTGTTTTTTATAGTGATATGCTTTGCCATTCGGCAGGGCTGAGTAAACATCCACTCATGCTAGACAGTGTTTTTCTGTTTGTTTATGTCGATTAAAGAGCTTGAATATACAGACAGTGAATCCTACATTACTTTCCTTAAACCAACAGAATATGAAATCAGCTGGGCTTGCTGCCGAGAAGCTGATTTCTGATGATAAACTGAAGTAAAACAAAATCTGCTCCATATGTTGCAATTGTAAACTTTGCAACTATAAACAAAAACATGCTGTGTGACTAAATATTGTAGTTCAAAAGCAGCCAGGAAGCACTATCCCTCAAGGCATACCCAGTGTCAGCCTGCCCACTTCAAGCATACTCTTGAAATAAAAGGGAGGTGAGAGACCAGGTGATGCTTGGTGTGTTGTTGCCCTGGGGAAGGATGCAGTGGTTCAGGTTTCTGAGAACAGGTCATGAGATGTCAGGTATCCTGTGGCTGCAACTGCCCCTGCCTCTGGGTTTTCTGCAGGAGAAGATATGAAGCTGACCAAGCTCATGTCAGGATTGAAACTCTCCTGTGTGTCTGGCATTGAATAATTTTCTCCTCAGTGGGCACGCAAATGTGATAAGGCTGGGTGTAATGATTCCTTAGCTCCCTAAAATCCTAACTACTACATATCATAAATACTATACAAATCTCTACATTTCCTAAGAGAAGGAGTATAAAGGCAGCTTGTGGAGGAAAGTCAAGTTGGGCTGTTCAGCAGAGACCAAGAAACGCAAATGATCCCAGTGTGCCCTAACCATGCTAGCTCATTTGCTGAAGGTTTGGTCCAATCAGAACAGGGGTGGCCAGCAGGGACAGGGAGGTGATTGTCCCTCTCTACTCTGCCCTCGTGAAGCCCCATCTGGAGTACTGTGTCCAGGTCTGGGGCCCGCAATACAAGAAAGATGTAGAACTGTTGGAGAGGGTTCAGAGGAGGCCACAAGGATGATTAGAGGGCTGGAGCACCTCCCTTATGAAGAGAGGCTGGGGGAGCTGGGCTTCTGCAGCCTGGAGAAGAGAAGGCTGCGGGGGAACCTCATTGCAGCCTTCCATTACCTGAAGGGAACATACAAACAGGAGGGGAATCAACTTTTTAAAAGGGTAGATAATGGCAGGACAAGTGGGAATGGATTAAAACTAAAGGAAGGAAGGTTTAGATTAGATATTTTTACAGAGAGAGTGGTTAGATGCTGGAACAGGCTGCCCAGAGAGGTGGTGGATGCCCCGTCCCTGGAAGTGTTCAAGGCCAGGTTGGATGGGGCCCTGAGCAATCTTGTGTAGATCCAGGCCTGGAGGTTGGTGTCCCTGCCTGTGGCAGGGGGGTTGGAGCTCTATGATCCTTGGGGTCCCTTCCAACCCAGACCATTCTATGATTCTATGATTCTATGAAGCCAGTGTCTGATCTTGTCATAGAAAGACAAAAGTAAACAGGAGGATGCAGAGACCTCCAGTCTATCCAAAGGAAGACTTTGTTCAAACCTCCCAAAAAAAGACTGGCACCACTGATAGATTAGTGACTTGAGTATGGCATCTTCCCTTTTCACATCATCACTGCAGAAAACAGTTATGCTCATGGAAAAGGTTTAAAAGCTTCACCTGACCTTTGGAAGGACTTTAGAGGAGCACGTTCAGGAGACTGGCACAGAAATGCAAGGGAGTTCCTCAAGCTGAGGTAAGTTCTCTGTGTCATAAATTGGAGTGGATTAAACCACTCTTTTCTGCAGCACACTCAATGACCTCTCCAGTTTCAAGCTGTGGAAGAACAAAAGGAAAGTGCTTTGCCACTGCGAATTAACAGCAGGCCCTGTACACAGCCTGGCCAGAGGAAGGAACGACATGCAACCTTTTCTCTATGTTTGAAAGAAATTCATTGAGGGAAGGAGGCCAAAAAAACATTCCCCCCAGCTTCAAACTGTAAAAGTATTTCGAGTTGTTTAAGGACCCCGTGCACTCCTCTCGTACTGTGAAACGAGAACCTTAAGGAAACCTAACATAAGGAACTGAAAAGAAAGAACTGAAGATTTATTGGTGTTTTCAGCATAACCACTCATCAGTCCCCTTTAGCAGAAAAGGAAATGAGCCTGCTTTTCTCCCTCAGCTAAATGAGGGATTTCTAAAATGCCTCCCCACTCTGTAAGCATGGAATAACAACTTAAGAAAAAGTTCATATTCATCATATTGCTAACCATAACATATATAGACAATATTTTTTTTAAACTAAAAGCAAACAGAAAGTGCCCCAATGTTTTGACTTTGACAGGACAACTATGCCTTTGGGTTTAAATCAGAAAGTGATTCCAACTCTATTGTTGCAGTCATGCTGGCAGCATCAGTAAAGACTTCCAATTTTTAATAGAAATTCTCAATAGGGCAGAGATGATTCTTGTTCTTAATTTATTTTGCTGCTTTTTTTTTGATCACTCAAATAGCCATGTAATGTTTAGAGGTGGCCTGGGGTAAAGCTGCAGCTGAACAGAGTTTGCTATTAGTTTCCAAAATGTAACAAAAAACTCAGTTTTCTTCTGAAAGGGGATGCATGTGTCAAGCAACTTGTTCGGGGTTAGAGGAAGGCAGCTGAGCTTCTCAGGTCCCCATGAGCCTTGTCTGGCATCTGGTTCTGCTTACTTATCCAACAAGAAGCAAAGGTGCTTGGCAACATTGAATAGGGGAGGAGAAGGTAAACGAATCAGGACAAAGAGAAACTGAAAAACACAAGGAATCTGAAAACTTGAATAACAAGCACAGCGATTTCTAGTAATCATGGGACAGGCACCAAGAGTAAAGTTTCCTCTTATGAAAGTGCTGTAAAACTGAGGCAGAGTGTGGAACACATAAGCAAAGTTCTGACTCAAGTATGAAATGGAGATGACCGCAGCAGCACTCATGGTTGACTTTCCCTGTCATGGTGGCCAGCAGCCAATCTGCACTGCTAGGACTACTGCCAGATTTCTCAGAAGCTTTTAGCACAATTATTCACAAGGCCATAGGTGGAGGAGCAGAAGCCTCCAGATGGTTAAATAGAGACAGAGGGACCCGATGGTGTCTCCTGTCCATCCTTACTGTTAAGGTTGTGCTGACTGTGCCCTCACCAATCTGTTGTGTTGGGTCTCAGCCCACTTATTTATGTATCCAAGATCTTAGAAGGGTTCACTACAGTTTACCAAGCAAGGGTGCACTACAGTTTACCAAGCACAATATCTAAACGCCTTTTAAAAACCTCCAGGGATGGTGACTCCGTCACCTCTCTCGGCAGCCTGTTCCAATGCCTGACACACTTTCAATAAAGAAATTCTTCCTGGTATCACAGAATCACAGAATCACAGAGTCACAAAGTTGGAAGAGACCTTTGAAGATCATCAAGTCCAACCATTCCCATCCTTTGCTAAACCATATCCCTAAGTACCTCATCTACCCGTTTTTTGAACACAACCAGGGAAGGTGACTCAACCACCTCCCTGGGCAGCCTGTTCCAGGCCCTGACAACTCTTTCAGTAAAAAATTTTTTTCTAATATCCAGTCTAAACCTGCCCTGTTACAGCTTCATGCCATTTCCCCTTGTCCTATCTCCTGTCACCTGGCTGAAGAGACCATCGCCCACCTCTCTACAACCTCCCTTCAGGTAGTTGTAGGTGGTGATAAGGTCTCCCCTCAGCCTCTTCTTCTCCAAGCTAAACAGCCCCAGCTCCCTCAGCCGTTCCTCATATGATTTGCCCTCCAGCCCCTTCACCAGCCTGGTTGCCCTTCTCTGCACTTGCTCAAGGACCTCAATGTCCTTCTTATGTTGGGGAGCCCAGAACTGAACACAGTACTCAAGGTGTCGCCTCACCAATGCCGAGTACAGGGGCACAATTACCTCCCTAGACCTACTGGCCACACTTTTTTTGATACAAGCCAAGATGCCATTGGCCTTCTTGGCTGCCCGAGCACACTGCTGGCTCGTATTCAGCCTGCAGTCAACCAACACCCCCAGGTCCTTCTCTTCCTGACAGCACTCCAACCAGTCTCCCCCAAGCCTGTAGCGCTGCATGGGGTTGTTATGTCCCATGTGCAGCACTCTACACTTGGCCATGTTAAACTTCATCCTGTTGGTCTCAGCCCATCGGTCCAGTCTGTTCAGATCCCTCTGAAGAGCCTCCCTACCCTCAGGCAGATCAACACTTCCTCCTAGTTTAGTGTCATCTGCAAAATTATTGAGGGAGCATTCAATCCCGTCACTGAGGTCATTGATAAAGACGTTGGATAAGACTGGACCCAGGACTGAGCCCTGGGGGACGCCACTCGTGACCGGCCTCCAGCTGGATTTGGTTCCATTCACCACCACCCTTTGGGCCCGTCCATCCAGCCAGTTTTTAACCCAGCTGAGGGTCCACCTGTCAAGGCCAGTGGCAGCCAGTTTTTCAGTCAGAATGCTGTGAGAAACCATGTCAAAGGCTTTACTGAAGTCCAGGTAGACCACATCCACAGCCTTCCCCTTGTCCATTAAGCGGGTCACCTTGTCATAGAAGGGGATCAGTTTAGTTTGACAGGATCTACCTTTTGTAAACCCATACTGACTAGGCCTGATCCCCTGGCCATCATGCATGTGCTGCATGATAGCTCCCAAGATGACCCTCTCCGTGATCTTCCGCGGGACTGAGGTCAGACTGACAGGCCTGTAGTTCCCTGGATCCTCCTTCCGGCCATTCTTATATATGGGTGTCACATCTGCCAGCCTCCAGTCGAGTCTAACCTAAATGTCCACTGGTGCAATTTGAGACCATTTCCTCTCATCCTGTTGCTTGTCACCTGAGAGAAAAGACCGACCCCCACCATTCTACACCCTCCTTGCAGGTAGTTGTAGAGAGCGATAAGGTCTCCCCTCTGCCTCCTTTTCTCAAGACTAAAAAGCCTCAGTTCTCTCAGCTGCTCCTCATAGGACTTGTGCTCAAGACCCTTCACCAGCTTCATTGCTCTTCTCTGTACACACTCCTGCATCTCAATGTCTTTCCTGAAGTGAGGGGCCCAAAACTGAACACAATACTCACCAGATCTCAGTATAATGGAACAATCACTTCCCTACTCCTGCTGGTTATACTATCCCTGATAGACACCAGGGTGCAGTTGGCCTTCTTGGCCACCTGGGCACACTGCCGGCTCATGTGCAGTCAGCTGTCAACTAACACCCCCAGGTCCTTCTTCTCCAGGGAGTCCTCCAGCCACTCTGCCCCAAGCCTGTAACACTGCCTGGGGTTATTGTGACCAAAGTACAAGACTTGGCACTTGGCCCTGTCGAATGCCATAAAGTTGACGTCTGCCCATCGATCCAACCTGTCCAGGTCCCTCTGCAGAGCCACCCTACCTTCCAGAAGTTTGACAGTTCCACACAACTTGGTGTTGTCTGCAAAAACACTGCAAAAACACATCATTAGCCATGAAACCTATTCTATTCCCTAGATTCGCCCATAACATAAATTGTCACCTTTGAAGCTCACCAATAGGGTGACAGCCCTCCTGAGTACATATTTTCAGCATAAAATACACAGAGATGCCTGCTCTGAGTAGTTTAAGGACAATGATCGGATCTGAAGGATACATATTTCCCAAGTTTGTTTCCCCAGCACGCTGAAACCTCCTTTGGTTGGCATCTGGTCCTCCAGAATTGCTTTTCTGCCCTTGTCACTCTTGGTGCATTTTAACTGTCCCTTTCCTTGTGCCAGTCTTTTCCTCCTGCATAAAGAATTTCTGCTCCCTTCAAACCCTCTAATTGCTGTAATTGCAGATGAGTAAGAGAAGGAGATCTTTTCATCTCTGATTACCTTGCTTCTTGTTTCAAGTGTTCCAGCAAGAAGAAACATTAAAGTTAGATACTCTCTGCTGCTCTTTGCTTGATTATGCACAACCAGTAGCAACCATATACCAGTCACCACAATTTCTAGTCTGTAAATACATTCTCCAAATCTCACTCTCTCTTGTTGTTTGTTATGGTGAAAATCCACTTCTGTGCTCACAGCTCACTGAAACTGCTGTGTTCTTCCACAGCACTGTTGCAAACAAGGCCTACAACATCTGCCAGATCCTGTATTAATTCGTTACAATTAGGCTTATTCTGAACTGACCCTCTGTAAATCTTTATGCTTTAAAATTCAATTTAACTTGAAGAGCCCTTACTCAGAAAAAAAAAAAAAGCTCATGAAAAATAATTATCCTTTTTCATTTTCTTGGAGACTTTCATAAAGAGTGTAACAGTTAACTGCTAACACCTGAATCGCAAATGACCTGATCGATCCACTTAGACTGCTATTGCATATTGCAATGTGTTCTTTTCTTAGCAAAATAGCCATACAGTCTTCTGTGTAACACACTGTGCAAGCAGAGGAGCAATTTAGGTGGGTCAATAACTTCCATCTGTTCTGAAGCAATGAGCTTGAAAAGAGTTTCTTTATTCTGGTATAAATTCACCACTATGCCTCTCCAGTTTTCTTTGTGCCAGGATAATTAGTGTATCCTGCAACTATTGCATGTCCTGCACATATTTCTGAGTGACACCCATACAAAGAGAAGAACTATTGCCTTGTGATGCTCTAACAATGTTGTAATATGTATATTTATTTCTATTCTGTGGTCTGCCTGAATAATGTTAACAAATTTCTCTGAGCTTTGTGTCCTATGAGCTCACTGAAAAGTGTATGTTCCTCTGTTTTATCATACTCTTTGAATTTACTAACATACATACTTGAATTACTGTGCCTTCCTGGTAAACATATGTGAATATTTCCTTATTTTCCTTATCTTTATGAGGTCTTAGATAATTTCTTGTAATGGGGTGAAACTGTTTTTCTCCCTTGTCTATTTAATAACATAAACTGTTTTTTTATGCAGTTCCTTTCAAACAAGGATTGTAAAATACTTGTTGAAATGGGTTAGCATTTTGAAAAACAAGAAATACTGATCCTTGGGCCAAACGTTTGGATAATTGCCTACTAATTCAGGGTTCTTAAACTTCAATATGAACTATTTTGGATGACAAACTGGAGATGCCAAATACTATCTCAATCTGAGTTTTCATTGGAGTGAATGACTTCTGCAGGTGTTTGTCATCTTCACAATGAAGAGATGAATCAATGGGGTGTTATTTATGAAGAATCTGTCACAGTTCATACCTACAGATTTCATTTCCCAGTTCTGCCCATGCAGCCTGGAACAACTGTAAAGTTAACAGGCTGGCATCAGGTGTGAGTACTCAACAATGGTCCTTAAGGATTTCATGTTCTTAGTTCCATTTCTGCCTGAGAAGCATACATTTTGGGCATCAAACATATACCAAAAATAAAGATTTCTGGGGTCTTACCTCTCTTCCAGGGAGAGAAGATATTTGACCTACGCAGAGACTCCAAGTGTCTTGCTATATGGCCAGCAAGAATCTGTCCTGAACACCAACGGTATGTCTGACCCTAGACGCTGAAATTTTAGTCTCAATTTAACCACTGGACAGAGCCCCTTTTCCATGTGAGAATGGTGCATGATGTTTGAAAGCATCTTAAGACATTGCTGCCATCCTCATCATAATTTGCACTGTACTGTCAGCTAAAAAAAGAAAACCCTGAAATATATTTCTTGTCTTCCCATTTGGTCATTTTATATACACTCTGCTCTAAACAGTGAAAAGCTGAAAGGTTTGCTCTTTTATGCATTGTAAAGGACTCCTAATAGTTTTTCAAGATCCTACCAGTTTGGCTCCATGGAAGCTATGTTTGAAGGAAACTCCTCCCTCCCTGTTGAGTCTGTTTGGACCAGCAGCTGTCGGGGCGAAGCCATATCAGGTGGCTCCACACATGCTGGAGCAATCTAGGATCAGTAAGAAAGAAATGTAACTCACTGTTGTTTTTAGCTTCAACTCCTCTGAGGCTCCAAACTCCACCTTGTACCTCTTACAGTCACAGCACAAAACCACAAATTAAGTGAAAAAATAATAATAATTAATTGATTACAGGAAGTTCATGATTTTGGGAAAGGACTATGCAAACATACGAGAACAATGAGCTTGTATGTTGCCCATGCAAACACAATGACCTAAATCATCATATCAGAGACAACGAAGGGGACTGGAGCACTTGGAATCTCAGGCCAAGGTTGTGCTCTGTGGGGCTGTGTCTGGCTCCGGGCTGGCTGCTCTGGGCTGCAGAAGAAGACAGGACTACGGGCTGAGTCATGAATGGAAACATAACCATGTTTTGTCTACTGGCGAGCAGTGCTTGCACAGCATCAAGGTGCTCTCTATACCCACACCGCTCCCAAAGTCCGGGAGGCTGAGGGTGGGCAAAAGGTTTGGAGTGGACACAGAAAGGACAGCTGACCCAAGCTGACCAGAGGGATATTCCATGCCATTTGATGTCTTGCTCAGGAAAAAAAGCTAAGAGAAAGGAGGATTGGAAGACATTAATCATTAAGATGTTTGTCTTCTAAGGCAACTACAACATGTATTGAGGCCCTACTTCACACAAATTGGATGGACATCGCCTGCTAATGGGAAGTATGAAATACATCTTTTTTCTTTGCCTTGTTTCTATGTGGAGCCTTTTCATCCTTAAACTGTGATTATCTCAACCCACAGTTTTTCATCTTATTTTATCATCCTGTCCTGCTGAGAAGGAGGGGAGAGAGAGAGAGAAAGAGAGAGAGAGAGAGAGAGGGACTGGGGTTTGGCAGGCTCTTGGCAGCCAGCCAAGGTCAACCCTCCACAGGATTATCTGATGGACAAAGACATTACCATGAAACTTCTGATATACTTGCAGCTTCCAAGTGATTTTGAGCAAATCACCTATCTCCTGTGCTTCTGTTTCCTCTTTACCTTTTGTCCATCCATGTTTAGGTAGACAGAACTGTCATTTTCCCTTTTGAATACAGGACTCTGTTCAAATATTTGTGAATATATGTACCTGAAAGGAGGTTGTGGAGAGGCAGGGCTAACCTTTTTTGCCTAGTGATTGATCGGTGATAGGACAAGAGGAAATGGCACCAATTTATGCCAGGGGCGGTTTAGGTTGGATATTGGGAAAAGCTACTTCACAGGGAGGTATATAAATCTGATATATTTATATCACCACACAATGGGGAATGTGCAATCTAGGAGCTCATCAAAGTTATGAAATGAACCTGTGGCTCATTTGTTGCTGTTCTTCATCAAGAACTTCTCAGTCATGTTCGGAGAGTCAGTTTCAAGACTGATTAAATGTGCTAGGATCTCACTTTCTGCTGCCTTCTTTCTGGAAGCACATTGCAGTCCCTGATACCACACAACAGAATGTCTGCTGCATGGTATTCTCTTCTATCATGTGACTAGAAGTAAAACTTGGTAATTGATCGTATGATAGATAAAAATTAATGAGGGAAGAATATAGACCAAAGACACATCCATAAATGTTATATACCTCCACTTCTTCAGACCAATAAGATTTCCTTACTTGTTTATTCCTGAAATAACGGTCCTCAATTATGTTCAGCCAATGGATTTCATAGCTCTTCTTCATTACATTGGACTTACCAACTCATTTCCAAGAGAGAGTTGATGCAGCTTTTCTGCATGAAACAAGAATATAAATATTTCAAAATAAAAACACATATAAATAACAAAGTAATGAAAAACTGATAAAATAAATTTTGTTGTAAACTGAAATTTTCTAGTCATGTTAAATGGATAGCAACTGAGGTTGTTCTATTTTCTACTAAGAAGCACAGTCAAGGAGAAACACAGGCCTTGATCTTTCCAAGAGCCCTACTGAACTGCCACTGTTCACCTTCGATTGCTAAGGCACAGCTAATCTCTTTTATCTTGGTGCCTGGAAATATAAACCATGCTGTCTGACTGGCAGAAAGGTCTTTATATTGGACTTGTGCTGCATCTATCCCTCTGACACAATAAATCTGCTAAAGTAATTGGGATGAAATACAAGATATATTAACCAGCAAGGACTGTTGAAATCTCTGGCTTCAATCTGCCCCACAGGAATAAAGAATTAACATAAATAATCTACAACCAGTAACAGAGCCAAATTTAATAAGAACCCCAACCACTGTCAATATTCTTCTAAACAAAGAAGCCTTCATTATCCAAAGTCTACATATCCAGAAAGATTAATTCGCTCATCACTGTTATCCTCTGAGGGGAACTTAATCTGTTTATACATTTTCTTATTAAAAAAAAAAGCACAAGAGAAAAGATTTTCCCAATAAAAGGTATCAATGAACTTATTTTTTGTGCAATGAAATAGCCCTTCCCTGATGACTGCTAGCCTGGCCTACAATGTTAATTGAGAGACAGAGATGGATATAAGTGTTCATATGTTACAATTTTATCAGCTTGCTTTGATTTTTGTGCATGAAATCTGTTGAGGGAAGCTCTTCTTTGTTGTCCAACACCCTTGCAAGTATCTCACAGTCTACATTAAAAGTAGATTAGGGCTATGTGTTTACTGCAGTTTCTCCTGTTTCTGCCAGCTTTCAGAATTACAGATATCCTCATGTTCCTCTGGGAAAAAAGTGGCAGCAACCTGCCTGGCTGCGATGCAATAATGCACACTCTACACACAATTGCCTCCTACAATTGAATAAAACATGAACACAGCCTTTTCCCAGTACTCACTAAGCATCATTTGTACTCATAACCTCTTTTGGCACAATCCAGCTTACTAACCTTTACTCTTATATGCCAGGTCAGATGTTAGCTGTCAAGGTAATTATCAGCTGAGTACAGATATTCTCAAAAGGTTTTGACTATCTCAGTTGGTGAGTTCATCTCAAAGACCAGTGAAGAAGCAGGTCCTGATTCAGCAACCTGTGAAGATAATATAAATTAATTTAAGCATGTAAGATGAACAGTAGGGTTTATTTTAGACCCTGTAGCCCTCCAAGGCATTAAGTAGCTTCATGTATCATTACTTAAAATAGTGTTTAAATCTGAACAACCCCCTTGGTCTCAATCAGAATAGAAACTGGTAATGTTGTTTCTGTCCCCGCACATATTGTTATTTTGCTTAGGAGCATAGAGGTTCAAATATGGTTTGTGGCTTAGTAGTGAGGGATGATTCCACATCCCACTGTTTTTCATGTCTGAAAAACTTTATATGAATTATTCACGTGCATGGGAGACAATGTCTGTCTGGCTTCTCCAGACATGATAGTCAATCTTTCTGTGTTTCAGGATGTCTCAGGCTCTATTTAGTTTCAGGTTTTTGTTGGAAGACTGATGAATAATGTATTTTGTTGAATACTTTTCCCAAAAGAACAACAAAATTAATAGAGAATTCAAGAATCACCTAACTGTACAATCTTGACATGTATGAAGATTTTTGCAGACAGCAAGTACAGAACATAAGTCTTTTTCATATAAGATTCAGCATGTTTTCCTAGTAATAATACAATAAAACTATAGGATGAAATCCAACGAATAGGAAACATCTTGAATAGGAAGTATCTTGAGTGAGTTTCAAAACCTGACTTTCTATCTCAATATATTACACAGTGGCTACTTGTTTTCCAAGATTATGCAATACTGCAAAACGAAAGGCTAAGTACTCACATGAGAGTATATGATATATAGTGTCTTGTTTGATGGCATGCTTTCCCACCAGTTTCTCAGGAACCTGGTGGATTTACTACTATAAAGCATTTTTCTCCAGTGACGAATGCTGCCTCTCAGTAGCAGATTACCAAATCGAGTGTGAAAGAGGACTCATTCCTTCCATTCCTCTGTGGTCACGCAGCCAGGGAAACACTCACTGCACGGTTGCGTGAGTGAGGTTCTTCTCACATGAGTGTGAAGTGCGTCTAGGAAGCAGGGATTTGAAGACAGGATCCACCCAGCAGTACGGCCAGAGAAACGGAATTTCCACCTCGGTTCCCAGTGATGCCTTTGCAGGTTTTTTGAAGGAAATAAATCTGGCAAATGGACATATGAACTGCTTCATCCACTTCTGAAACAGAAATAATAATGATAGGAATAAAAATGTAAAGCTTGCTATGAATGTCATTGGAAACATCATTCAAATGTGAAATTAAAAGTAACTCTGCACTGCATAATTAATGTAAAATTAATAACTGTTAATGAGACCTGTTTTATTATAGTTTTCCAAGGGAAGCAAAAGAAAATTTTGGGTCTATGCCCAGTGACACAGTAGAAGCATTAGGAAACAAGTACCAAGCCTGCGTAAGAGGTCAACAGATTCACTTTACTTTTTTCATGAAAAATGTCTGTGCTCAAAGTTCACAGCATGACAGCTCACAACAGATGTTCCTGAAACAACTTCTGACCCAATCAGACTTCGGAGGAAGCAGTCTTCTTCTGCCCTGGAGTTACACACAGGAACTTAAATGAGGCCTTTGATCTCGCCGATGAGCAGGTCTCTAACACAGAGGTATCAATAAAACACAGACTTTTTCAGAAAAAGTGTCTTTACTTCCCAGACTGTAAATAAAATTAAGAAGTAATTCTCCTTTGTTTTGTGTTCACATAGCAATGTTTTAGTAGTGGGGTGGGGAGGCTACAGTGGTGGCTTCTGCAAGAAGTTGCTAGAAGCTTCCCCTGTGTCCAACAGAACCAATGCTAGTTTGTTTTGCCTGTGACAGTAATTACTGAGTCATCTCTCCCTGCCCTTATCTTAACCACGAGTTATAGGATGGACAGTGATAGAACAGCCTCCAGCCAGGGTCAATGCACCTCACCCTCCTAGTGCAGGTAGGATATATGTAGCCAGGAATATCAGATTTAGGTCTACAAAATGAAGAGTGTACCCAACACACTGATGAGGTGAAGATGTGGATGGGAGAGGGGATTTAGGACCCTGTTTCCAAGGGGGTTTGCACTTTTTACTTGGTGAATTTTTTCACTCCCTTCTGAAGGTATCTAGGTGCAAAAGACAAAATGAAGAGCACACAGTACAGTTGGAGGACTGGGCAAAAACTTATGTTATGGTAAAGGGTGGGGCAAAACTTAGTAGCATCCTCTGTTCTCGATTATCCGGATCCTTCCAAATCACCTAGTTTCTGATTTTCCCCAGTCAGGCTGTGCTTGTTTTCAGCCTTGTGATACAGTGTCTGCCTGCAGGGAAATATTGGTTATCCTCATGCACTCTGATAGCATTATTTTGCTTTCATGTTGCCAGCTGGGAGCACAAATTTGAGTAACTAAAATTTTCAATAGGAACCCCCAGGACCTGAACTTGCTACTTTTCACTGCAAACAGAGCACAGGAGCAGGACTACAGGGCTCGCTCTTTGTTTGTTTTCCTTTCTTTGTGGTGCCTCAATTTAATGAGTTTGTGTTTTGCTGCTTCCCTGTATTTACACTGGGATGTATGGGACTGTAGTATGATTGGACCAGATTCAGAAAATTAAACTGAACTAGCCAAACAGCAGCAGTCCCTCCATGTTCCCTATCTGCACAGTCTAGCACTTGAGTACATCTCTTCTATGGCCCTAGCCACTACCTGCTTAGCACCCCGAAATTGTCATACGCAGTTACTTAATACTGCTTCAGTTCTCATTATCTTTAAAACATGTATTGTTCTCCAAAGTGGTGTCTTTTTGCAAAGTAAAACCAGATAATGAAATATGCACGTGGAAGAAGCATTGCATGGAAGTATTAGATGATATAAATTTCTTGGAGTCTAAAAGGCTAAAAACAATTTGTAATGGTAGACACACAGAAATCAAGGGCAGAAAAATGTTGGCATTCAGATTCACCAACAGCTGTCAGCTACCTAAATATTAGAGCAACCTTGTCTTTTGTTGTCCTCATATAAAGCGGAATCAACTGTTCAGCGAGGAAGTCAAGGCCCATAGCAGTCATTAAATCTCTTACATTCTTTGAACTTGCTTCAGTGCCAGTGTGGTTCATTCCTAGCTTGTAAGCTCCATTCAGGAATTCTCTGCCATCCTGACTCAGCCCTGTGCAAGACCATTCACCTCTAGTTCTTCAGATGCTGCTCAGCAATCTGCGGGAAGCACTGCAGAGAATTTCCACCATGATATCCTTTCATCCTTGTCCTACCAAATGCTTACTGTAATGAAACCTTGTCAATACTAATGCCTATAACAGAGTTGTGTTTGTTTTCCAAGGCCATAGTGGTCTTGGCATGACTCAGAGCTCTGAAGAGATAGGTAATTAGCATAGAATAAGCTATTTCAATTGGAAGGGACAATGATCATCTAGTCCAACTCTTTGACCAGTTCAGGGCTGACCAAGTTAAAGCATGTCCAAATACCTCTT
The DNA here is from genome assembly GCF_964237585.1 of Gallinula chloropus. Taxonomy (NCBI): domain Eukaryota; kingdom Metazoa; phylum Chordata; class Aves; order Gruiformes; family Rallidae; genus Gallinula; species Gallinula chloropus. The sequence goes on from NC_140086.1 coordinate 14,190,443, forward strand.
AAACAAGCCTGGGGCATCTACCATAACTCTATGAAGCCTGTTCCAGTGTTTGATCACCTTCTCAGTAAAGAAGTGTTTCCTGATGTCCAGTCTGAACCTCCTCTCATGCAGCTTTGAACCATTGTCACATGTCCCTGGACTCCAGGGAGAAGACCTCAGCACTTCCCTCCCTACTTCACCTCCTCATGAAGCTGCAGAGAGCAGCTGAGTGTCAGACAAATGCAATGGATACCTTTTCACTGACAACAACGGTGTCAGAAGAGAATGAGGTTCTAGGCTGTCCAAATGTTTAAACACTAGACATATTTTGGCATGGTGATGTTTCTTTACTCCTGGACTCTCATTCAGAAGAACTGGACCTCAAGCTGACCACGAACCTTTTCAGAATTATCCAAACCTATTTTCCTGTGCTAGCTGTTTTATTTATAAGTGACTCACATCCATTTGTTTCTCGAACAGCAGCCACATCATCAATTGTATATATTCATTCTTCTATGTATATATAACCCAAATTCAGCATTGCCTTAAAAAAAAAACAAACATTTCCTCAATCATTTGTTCTGCAACAGCAATGTTTACCTCCTATATATATATATATCATAAGTCAGTAGTTAGAGAGGCATGTTCTGCTGTCTTCTGGGGTACGTCGTCTTAGTGCCAAACTGATGTATTGGTAATAATAATTTAATAGAGGTTCAAACTCATAAACCCAGGCAATAAAGGTTGTTACAGCAAACGTTCTTTGGCTCGGTGTTGCACTCGTACAGCTTAGGCACATTCATAGTTTTTATTAGAATCTTCTGTTAGCTTCAGATGAGGACATTTGGTTGGCTTGAGGGCTAACTGGAGGGAGATGATGAGGGGAAGTGGATACAGTTGCAACATAATGTTTAGATGTGGTAAACAGCCTATTTCACCCCAAAGTCTTAAAGGAATACAGACATGTGTTTGTGGATCGGTAGAATTGTTTCACAGAGATAATACTCTAAAATTCACCCTGTAGATATCCTGGGTAACTTAGGCTGCCTGAATCCAGTTAAGTAAACAAAGCATTATTGTTTAGTTGAATGACAATGAAACCCATACTTCAAGGTAAATGGTTCAACATGATCCACCAAGGGTTGATATTTGCTAGAAAACAACTGCCAGGATTAATCCACAGACCAGAGAATAATGTAATGCAGGCAAGCCTTGTTATATATCTCTGGGATGGGTACTGGGATATTGTGTATTTCATCACCTTAAGTGGTTCCTTCATCAAGCAAGTCTTGCAAAGCAAAGCCAAAACCTTTGAACATAGGGGCTAAGGGGAAGGCATTAAGTACATATTGTCCTTACAGCCACTGGATTTTGCTCACAAATTAGAGTTGTCTTTGAAAGTGAAATTCCTTAGGTTTTGGCATGTTCTCATGTTCATTGGAGAAGGTTTTTCTCCTTTGGCATACTGCTTTTTCTGCTACATATCCTTATTTCATCAGTTATATGCACGGAATGTGATTCCAATCTTTTTCTCCCTTGTTTGTTGGACCAGTGAACCAGGGTAAATGAAGGCACATGGCCAACCATATGGTAACAATAACATCAGTGCTGCAGTAGAGGAAGATCAAGAGTCGCATATACATAAGGTAATATGGAATATATTTATACAATTTTGAAGAATATCACTAGTCTGTTTTCTTCAGTAATATTTATGTTCTTTGGAATGACAGAATGAGGTCGAATCCAAGATGCATTACATTGAAAGTACCAGTCAAAAAGAAGTTGTCCCTTTCATCTGTTCTAAATTTTGATCTTGCATATAACTTTGTGGAAATTGTAATATATCAAACACTATTGGTATTTGCCTGGAAAAAAGTGCAATTTTCTTTTCAGAAAATTGATGTAATTAAAAAAAATGGTTTAACAGAATGCCTAGTGTTTCAAACAGTAGAGCTAGAATTTATGTCCTGTACCACTTTTCATTGTTTTCAGAATACTCCATTTATTGAGTCCATTTCTTATGGACTTTCAACTGGGAAAACTGAAGTGCTCAGAAAAGTGGTGGTGCAAGCATATAAGCCTGGTTATAATTATTAATTAAAATTTTCAGCTAAACAATAAAATCATGTGTGAATAATCATGCAAAAATGACTTCCCATTATTTAAACAAGTCTAATCTTATTCAGTCACTAGCAGCTCTGAGCAGCTCCTCAGATGTGCTTAACCATCAATCTTTAGTTTGAGCTGCTTACCTTGAAATTAGTTTATCACTTTTGAGTCATATAAATAGAGCCAGAAAAATGGCCAAAAGTAGTAAATGGAGATGATCCTACCAGAGTTGGGCAGGATTGCAACATTTTGAAATACTTTTTGATGAAGTGGAAGCACTGGAGCTTTCATGAGAAATGGGGCAAACATCCTTTGAAACAGCAGTAATTTCTGTAAAGGAGAATCTTAATCTCTTTTGAATATTTGATGGGTCTGTTTTAGATGCTAAACAAAGCTATATGTTGAGAGTTCAAACTCAAGTAAACAAGAAGATTCATAAATTTACATACATAAACTGAAAGCTATTTAAATACTAGCCAGTATTTTTCACTTTCCTGTGCCATTATACCTGTCATTTACAACTCATTTACAGCTCTTTTACTTATGGAGTTTTGACATCCTTCTGTAGATATTTTCTAGGTCTGAAGCCATGGTTACAGCCAAGCATCCTGTGTTGCAAATTAAGCTTGTGACAGACTCATCCTGAGATAGCTAAAAGGGACTGCCTGTCATTGATGAGAAAATTGAAGATGTATAGTTTGAATTACAAGGCTGTTTATCAGAATCTATTTTAGTGACACTGATCTATGGCATTTCAGACGATCTGTTAATAAGAGGGAAATAAAGGGAGGGCATATTCAAAAAGAGTAGTATCTGACACGAAATTAAGAGAATTTACCTTTTCTAAGATTTCAATTTCTATCCTGGAGTTCCTGACAGATTTTTGAGAAAAAGAGGTTTTTTGAGGTTGGATTGCAATGAAATCTTAGTTTGTATGAAGATCTCTAAATATTCTGCGTTGTGAACTGTACTGTTTTGTGTTGTCTGAGCTAACCCCAGATACAGAGCTGGGTAAATTAGCACGAAGCTATAGATAAAAACCTCCTGGTACCTCAGTTAGTTCCTTTAGAGCTAGTACAGGTCTCTGCACTCTGCAGGATTTTCTAGTATTTACTTGTGTGAAAAAACCTTCTGTCTATGTTTGGGATAAATGTATGTCATCTTACTGTTTGGAGACCCCCATATATTTAGACATACTGCTTGAGGTTGAGTGTCTCTTTCCTGTCTCTTTTGTAAATACAGGTAAAATTTCCACCATACTGTGTATATATGGACCAGATACACTATAATGTGTACCCAGTAAAGCTCAATGCAATTGTCATAGTAAAAAAAAACCCAAACCAACTCCAGAAATTACTTTTGGATGGTTTGGGGAAACCCAATTTGTTCCATGTTCAAACATGCAAAGTACCATAGTTCTGCCAAAAGGCTGTCACAGAATTTTAGAGAGCAAATTGATGCCAACTGCATTCTTATGAATGAACCAAGATTTAATAAAAAATTACATTGTACATGTATGAGTCAGAAATACACAGATTTCTACTCAGTCTCCACCTGTTTCTGTAGGTAGAACTTTGGTACTAAACTATCATTCCCATATGATTAGAAAGGAAGATAAAATCTTGCTAGATCAACACTTTCTTTAGAGAAACTAGATTTATAGGATGCGGACAGGATCAGCTGTAATTTAATGTGCTGGTTTGGCAAGGCAGCTGAGCCACCAAATCTGATGACACGGTTGTTCTTAACACACCTAAATTGTAAGCTTAAGTGTGCTTTTTTTAGCTAACACATTTATTTTACCATTAAGGCAGGTGGGCAGACATATGGTTCAGCTGAAGGACATGTTAAATCTCTGACAGTTTTAATCTGAGCAATGTTCTTTGGTGGCAGGAGTTAACTTCAAGAGATTTCATACTAAGGGTTGAAAAGGACCTCAAAGACCATCTAGTTCCACCCGCCCTGCCATGGACAGGAACATCTTCCACTAGATCAGGTTGCCAAAAGCCTTGTCCAACCTGGCTTTAAAGACTGCTAGGGATGGGGTTTCCACAACCTGTCTGGGCAGCTGGTGCCAGGACCTCATCACGCTCATAGTAAAGAATTTCTTCCTAACATCTAATCTAAACCCACCCTCTTTCAGCTTGAATCCATTGCCCCTTGTCCTGTCACTACACTCCCTGGTGAGCAGCACCTCTCCCACTTTCCTGTAAGACCCCTTTAAGTATTGGTAGGCTGCAATTAGGTCACCCCAGAGCCTGCTCTTCTCCAGGCTGAACAAACCCAACTCTCTCAGCCTGTCTTTACAGAAGAGGTGCTCCAGCCCTCTGATAATCTTCGTGGGCTCCTCTGGACTCCTCACTCCAACATCTCTTTGTCTTTCCTGTACTGGGGCCCCAGAGCTGGGGATTTTTCCATTGTGACACTTCCAAATTGGAGTGTTTTACACAGCTTTCACAGGATGGACCATCCTGCAGGATGGACAGAAGTTCATTTTGCTTCCTCACAACCCAAGGACTTATTAAAAAGTCCACTGATGTAGCTTCCCGGGAGTACACCTCCTGAGCTAAGGCAAATATTTATCTATTGATTCAAGGGAAATTGATGTTGGAGCCTGTCTTAACAGTCTGGTTCACGGAACTCCCACGGAACAGAAGGTTTTAAAAGCTTTTGTGGTAAGTCTACTGCATATTGTACCATATACAGTATGGAACCTTCTCTCAACATTACTGAGGCAGGTGCACAGTTTCACCCACTGGAGCAGACAGAATGACCTCTCTCAGTGCTGGTTTCAGACTGAAGTTTAAGTGGCTGCTCTGTTCTGTAAAAAAGGGATATCAATGTTTTAACTTCGTGCTCTGGAGTCAGCAGACCCAAAGTCAGTCTCAAACACTGCACAGTAACACCAATAAGCGCAAGTGAGCTCCACTGCCATGACCTTCTCTGAAGTGAGAAATGCACTCTGAAGTTTTCAGCCTGCTAAAGGGCTCATCTGTTATTTAGAGTTAAAAATATTCTTTGTTTTGCTTCTCTCCTGCCACAGGAGGGACTGGATGATGCTCACAGGGGGTGTCAGTAGCAAATATGTGTAGTTTTCCTGGTCTGTGCAAGCATCACCAACCTTTGCTTTACAGCAGTTGTCAATCTCTGGGAAAAGAGGTCACTCAAGTAGTAGCTGATATACTCTCTCCAGTTTCCAGAAGGTACTGCACTGTGAAGTATCTCTCTTCAGCTGCAAAAGTTGTGTGATTCCTTCGTTATACAAAATCCATGGCTGTTAACTACATTGTACACAGTGTAATACAGCATCAGACCACATGGGTCAGTGAAGAAAGAGGGAGAACTGGAGCTGTCCTGTGATTTATACTCCTCCTGAAACAGGCCCAATCTCTCCTTCCAAGTTGGAACAGTTTCAGGATGAGGTTTGCAAGCTCTGAAGCAGGAAAGTCTTTGACTTCAGGAGAACCCTGTCAAATCTTATTAGAAAGCAATAGATGACCTTTGAAGTTACTTCCATTTGTTTGAACAGTTTCTAGTTTGCTGAAGCTGCTGAGGTGAATCCTTGTCCCTCTGGGGGAAAAGAAAAGATTGCACAAATTCAATGCTGTATTTTTTGAAAGCATTTTTCAGATATTCAATCATCTTCAAACTGCTTTTAGAGATGCCATTTTCACAAATGTGCATGGAGAACAGAGGCTGAGAACAGTTTATCCTTGGCATGTGCTATTAAAGAGAAGTTTCTCCAGCCCTACTACAAGTAACATGAACAAACTGCTATTAGCTCACTAGTATGTGAAAAATTCTAGGCTAAATCTTACAGCATTTGGGTTGACTGATTTAAACAGCAGTAGTTGGGAGAGTTGTTATCTTCACCACATAGGATTTAGGTCTGTATATATAGGCTATCCTAGGTAGTCATTGCCTAAAGCGTATAACTATGAAATGAACCTTTTTCCACAGTAAAGTCTTCTCATGCTGTGTCTTGGTTCTGGCCAGGTGTCGTGGTTTTACCCCGGCTGAGAGCTGAGATCCACGCAGCTGCCTGCTCCTTAAAGGAAAAGAGCAGGGGAAGAGAGAAGGTGGGGGGGGGGAAGGGGGGGGGAGGGGTGGGAAGGGGGGTGAGAGGCAAGGGAAGGGAAAAGGAAGAGGAAGTGGCAAATAACCCCAAAACCAAGAAACTAAAAGGCCCATGGGTTGGGATAAGGATAGTTTAATAAGATAACAGAAAGATAAAGTATAACAATGCTAACAGGACTTTAGAGCAAAAATATATGAAGCTGTTGATACACAATGCAGTTTCTCACCACCCACAACTCAGGCCGTGCCACCCAGAGCTGTCCCGGAACCCGACTGTCCCCCAAGAACCGCGCGTCCCAGAGCCGCCCTCGGCCTTCCTCCCGTCAGCCCCCTGATATCCTGGGCACTGCAAAAGTAGCAAAGCAGGATAAAGTGCTACACAGCACAGAAAGAAGTACATAATATAGGCAAACTTTAAGAGCCCTTCATATTTTTTTGAATTCTGAACCATGTTCATGCTTTTTATGTACATCGTCTTGTGCATGAAAAATGCCAGTCAATCAAAAGCTAAAAATGATGGGGAAAATAGCCTTAGAGGTAAGGTGCTAAAGTTTCAGTTTTTCTTCTACATTAGCATGTTAGCTGAAAAAGGTGACATGCTGCCTCACATCAAGGTCCTCAGTGAACTTGTGCCATGACTGCTTGACCCATATTTTCTCTCCTAGATCAGCCAGGTATGAGTGCCAATCAGGTATTTCACATCACCAAATGTCAGCAAAGCTTCCCATCATGCATTTTATCATAGAGTCATAGAATGATTTGGGTTAGAAAGGACCTCAAAGATCATCTATTTCCAAATCCCTTGCCATGGGCAGGGACATCCTCCACTAGACCAGGTTGCCCAAAGCCCCATTCAACCTGGCCTTGAACACTGCCAGGGAGGGGGCAGCCACAGCTTCCTGGGAAGTCTGTGCCAGGGCCTCACAACACTAATTGTAAATAATTTCTTACTAACGTCTAATCTAAATCTACCCTCTTTTAGTTTAAACCCATTACCCTTTGTCCTATAACTACAGTCCCTGACAAATAGTCCCTCTCCAGCTTTCCAGGCTGCTATAAGGTTTCCCCGGAGCCTTCTCTTCTCCAGGCTGAACAAGCCCAACTCTCTCAGCCTGTCTTCATAGGAGAGGTGCTCCAATTATGTGCAGGAACTATAGGAGTGAGGGCACAGTCTCAGACATTGCAATGACATTGCCAATACTATTTTTGTGTTTCAGTCTGATATTACATCCCAACACAAAATACTGGGCTTCAGCTATAAATAACTGATTTGTCTCATGTTTCGCAATGGCTTCAGACATCATAATGATGTGTGTCACTTTCTACCTGACCTGTGGATTTATTAGTTACACAAAGACTGACTCAGCCAGTAAACCATTTGTGGAATCTACAGCCCCACCATGGGTTCAAAAATACATTCAAGCCACCTGTGAGGGATATCTTTAGAGGAAGAAGGGCGGAGATGGCTTTTGGCACAAACCCAGAATGCATCCTTTCAACTAACATTTGGCTTACTGAATTTTGTTGTATAGCTATATTAAGCTTCCCTTTAATGCTTTTTAGCTTTTTATTTGTAACTTCCAGTCTCTTTCAGGGAAGATCATGTGTTCTTTGCCTTTTGCAGCAGTGCCATTTGGGGGTATGAACAAGGCTAGGACAACCTGGTTTACAGAAAAGTCAACTTCTTAAAGGCTGAGCAAAAATTTATTTAATTACAAAGTAGTATGAATCATGTCAACCATTCTCTTGCCTGCTTTCTGATTAATTTTCTTGCACTTATGGATTACATCTTCGATCAGCCTTGGTGGTTATTGTAGTGGGGAGGTTTGGCTGGTGGGTTTCTGGTGCCTACTGCCTTGACCCCAGCCTCTCTACTGTTGGCTATTTCATTCTCAATTTCCTTCTGGTGATGAAAAATAGCCTCCATAAAAGGAAGAAGAAATGTCAGAGATTTGCTTTTCCCAAGTAGAAAACAATGTCCCAGATCTAACCTCAGCAAAACCACTCCATGTGGCACTTTATTAGTTATGTCTTAAAGAACTGGATTGCGTCCAGGGCCTGGTGTGGTACTAATTACCACAGCTTTTGGCTAAGAATGAACTATAAATCTTTAAACGCCAACAAGTCTGATTAGGCTTGATTTTTTTTGGCACTGTTGTGGTACCTCCAAACAGAAAAATGTTTTTGCAGAACAGGTTCAGTATAGCTGATACTTCCTTGCACACAACACTTATCGCACACAGGTTTATTGATGCAGGAAGTGAGTTTCCCAGTTTTATTCTTTTAAAAATTGAGGTAAAGCCTCACATTTCAAGTGATACAAATCAGCATAACACCATTGTCCTGAGCTATGTATTTCAGGACATAGCTCTTGGATATAATTCTGGAGCCTCATAGTAGAAAAGGTCTATCAGGTCATGTCGGCTACATCCTTGTCAGTGAAAAATTGTTCCCTTGTGTACAGAAATAGGAAGCATTTCCCATCCACAAATGGTGTTTTTACCACTTTCCCTTGGGAATGTGCTCCATTCAAATGAGGATTTTCCTGGCGCTGAGCTCTACAGTTTATTTCACATTTGGAGCCACAATTTCTGTATCCAGGTAATAATTTTCCTTTGTGTGCTTGCATTCTTCCAATATCTGTAGACCACTGTCATGCTCCAGCTTTTTGTCTTTCAGACAACCTCTTAGTTGTTCTTCAAAAAGCAGTATGTGTTAAAGCCATAACTGTCCTTTAATGTCTTAATAAACCAACTTTTGCCTGCCAAAAACCACTCACTGTCCAGCAATGAATGCATATGCAGGTGCAGATGAGCAGACTGGATCAGAGGCAGGCTTTGTAGGGGGCGAGGAGGAGATACTGACCTCCATGTGCATGGAGGTGCTTGGTTGAGCCACGGGTGTCATGTTGACTGGAGAGCATCTCAGTAGTAGCACTCAGTGGTCTCATTTGTCTTCCAGAACAGACAGATGCAGAGAGGAGAAACTGTCTTTCAGCTCTTAAATATTCAGTTTAAAACAATAGCCCAAATCCTACCCATGGCTGCAGCCTCACAGAGGTCAATTGCAATGATAATGTGAAGGAAAGTCACCAGATCGTTGTCCTGTCTCTGGGATTTTCAGTCTTTCCTAATTTTTTTCCAGTGTACTTCTCAAGTGTAGAAAATTTATGTCTAGCAACAAGCAGGTTTATACCAATAGTTATATTTCACAGGCCCGACAGTAGTAGCTCAGGGACTTTGAGGAACACCTGGAATACAAGCAGAAAACCAGCATGGCCTATATTGCTGTGCTGCTTTCTTTGCACCAAATACTGTTTGGAAACTGATGGAAACTGCTTACAGGCTTTGACATGTCTCTGACAGTGGGGAGTGGCTTATTTTCATGCAAGGCAACAGGGAGTGCTTACAAAAAAAACCCCCACAGTTACTAACCTGAAGTTTACAGAGCTTTAAGAGAAGTGGCTGTAGAGCTGGGTAAAGAGAGCATTGCTATCTTTAAATTAGCTTGCTCAGAAAGTTCTGAGTTACCTTCCTGTTGAAGCTGGCTTAGTCTGTGTGTAGCCTTGTGGTGCCACAGAATTCTCAGTGTCAAAATTCATTAGTCCTCTTTTGACATAGACAAAATTTTCCTTTAAAGTATTCAATGCAATTTTTTGCCCAGGTCCAAGAATTTGGGTGGCACAGGAGTGTCTCCCTTTAGCTATGTATGCTGCTGTGAAGAGCAACCACCACTTTCATAATACCCGCCCTGTCCCCCAGCTTTTTCTTCTCTTCCTCTGGTTATGCTCTTGTACTTGTTTCTACAAACGTACCTGGTGGAAACACTCCTTCCTTGAGTCAGTAATAAAAGTTCCTCTTCTCTTTCCAATGGCACACAGAAAAAATCAGAAGTCTACAGAAAATCAAGGTAGTAGAACAGGATATTTTCACGTTTCCCAAGTGGCAGCTAGATCTCTGAACACAAGAGGTTGTCAGCTACCCATAGTCCCCAAAGATTCATTAAATGGACATTGAGACACTCTAAAACCCAAAAGGGAGGAAAGACTGACAAGAAGGATGAAAATGTCACAGTGCTCCTGTTGCAATGCCACTTGACCACTTGTTGACTAGAAGAGTTCATGGCTACTCAGTGCATGAATAGAGATGGTTCAAGAAGTTTGTCCCAAAGTGAGACACCTAAACTTCTCATTAGAAACTGCTGAGGAGGGAACAGTATTCATGGCCTTCCATGAGGTAAAGGGGAAAATGCTTCCCTTCCTTATCTTTAGATATTTATTACTTTCTTAGAGACACATTTTCTTTCAAATCTAGAAGAGGGGTTTGCCCTTTCTTATAAGCAAAGAAGTGCTATTATTGTATTAATTCAACACTGGTGACAACTCATGGATAGTGTACATAAATATCATCTAATGTCCTGCTGTTTGATACTGTCTGAATGTGGCTGGTGTGAACATGTGGCTACAGGAATGTCAGTATCCAAAGGACTTCTGCAAGGCTCGGCTGGCCACTGGGATCTCCACATCCAAGTGAAGTGGGCAAGTGGGCCTCTGCGCCCCTTCGAGGTCTGTCTGAATCACAAACAGTGACAATCCCGGACCTGAAAGCTCCTTGTACAGAGTGATGGCAAAATTAGCAATGCCATTAGAACCTGCAATTGCCAAAACCTGGTTTGGTATCAGACTCTAATCGTTCTTGCACTGCTTTATGACTCAGGGTTTAATATTTCTTAGTTAAAGATGCCAAGAATGAAACACAGAGACAAAAGCACTTCCTCCATGATTTTTGGTGTGGCCACAACCTGGAAAAATGCAGTCCTATTGAAGTGAAATGAATGATATTGTCTGTCCACAGGAATGTCCTAAAAATAACTTGCAGAAAAATACAGTGCCATCATATATTCTATACCTGTCTTCCATAACTTTAACAACCTAAGTAAAATAATTTTTTTCTGGTGTATGAGGAAATAATACAAATTTGTTCTAAATAAATTAAGAAAGAGGACCCGGGAAACTGTAGATCATCTAAAACCGGAAACAAATATGCCATAAAATGATAGGAAGCAGATTTCCATATTATGTCTTTGATCAGTTGTACTGGGTGAGTTTAACATTATGTTTTATCACAAATGGTTGCCATTATTCCTACATTGATTTGGCTGGAGGCAGACACAGAAAATATGAAATTACTTGTAAACCCGTTACTAGCCAGATGGTTGGGAAAGGTCGTGAATGAGAGGGAAAATATGGCCTGTTGCAGGATCCAAACCTTAAATATGGAACCTCTCAACAGACACCCTAATATGTATTCGGAAGAAGAGAAGAGAGCATGGTGGGGCTAAAGAAAAGAAAAACACAAACCAAAACAAAAATGTGGTGATTCCTGAATGTGTGTGTGTGTCATTTTTAAAGAAAAGAAAATACTACTGCAAGACTGTAGTTAGTTCTTTGGTTTATACTTATCCAAGATTATATAAACAATGTATTCCCACATTTTTAATATGTATGTCTTTTTTCTGATATATTCACAGATGTCATATTTTAAAGTCGTTACAATATTTAATATGTTTTGGTTGTTTCCAGGGTACTCAGGCCCAACGCACAGACTGAACTGTTTATTTTGTTTGAATTCAGTCTCTGCATTCAATTTGTCATTGTTAAAGCCCTGATAAAAAAGACAATAGCTTGATTTATTCAATGAGATGAGGAGGTGTCTCTGATCAGGCACAATCGTGTGACCTAGAAACATCCTCATTCCACTGAAGTCCTTCTGTATGGACTTGTAGTTCCCTGGCTGGTAAAATGCACCACAGTCCTCATTGTCAGGATATGCAGGGCACAAGCCACTGAATACTGCATCTCAAACCAGGAGAGACACCACAGTGTTTTCCAGCTGCTGGAAAACATGCAAATATTAAGTGTAATTAAGCTGGTGGCTGTAAGGGTCACATACATAAACCTTATGGTAATTTCATAAATGTTATGACATCTAATATCTTGTCAAAATGGAAGGGATGATGCCCACCTCTTTGTATCGGTATGGGGGTTTCAGACCCATGGCTCTGATCCTTGTAATGCCAGGGGTTTGTGAAGAGAAGAGACCTCTCTGCAGTGTGGACATAGTAAAAATATCACGGAGGGCTGATAGTTCCTTCAACCTCTTCTTATGTAGACATTGATTCTCTTCTCTAATGATACCTCTAGCACTGGGGGTGCTAAAACACCACTTGTATTTGATAGTAATTGCATAAGACCTTATCTGGATGCAGAGGTCTTTTACACAATACTAACATAACTATTTGGCACTGCTACTGCTGCGTTCAGTGTTCCTAATCACTTTCTCTCTAACAGAAAGCAATGGTCACAACTTTAATCTGATGTCAGTATGCTTCCTGAATCAAATCTACTAAGAGAAACAATTGGAAGAGGGAAAGAAAACTCAAACCATGAGGAAGGGAGTATTTCTCGAAATTCTTTAAAAGAGTCTGGAAAGGCATGGAGAGAAGGAGTTTTCACATAAATGCAGAAGGACATAAGCCTAGGGTAAGAATTTCGAGTCTCCTGTGTTTTGTCAGAAGAAGAAGGTAATCTAAAGAAGTAGAAGTTTCTTAAAGTTGCTGATTGCCATTTTCTAAATTGCATCCCAGTGCTTAATATTCCAGATAAGTAGTGTGACCAACTGGAAGTCAAAATCAAAGCTCTGCTAAACAGCTCTGGCAATTTGTCCGGCATTCATCATTCACATCTACACAGAAATTTGAAACAAGTTTGAATATCTAAAAGCTTTGTGTTTAATAAAACCCTAGATTAAAGGCTGCAGTACTACTGCAGGCTACAGTGTATTGGCTGTTTCCGGCAGGCAGCATGCCATGAAGCTTTAAAATGTTATGGAGACAAGCATTATCATGGAGATGTTGCAAGAAGATTTCCGGACCGTTTTTCTGGCAGCAAGGGAGCTACCATGAGCTGTTCATAGAAAATCCAGCCCTCTAAGCTATCCATGAGGCTATGTACAAATGCCACTCTGTTCTTGTAAACCTAGCTCAGATTTAACTAATCATGGTGGTCTGGAAATTTAAACGTGATGTACATACTGTGCCACAGTCAGGAGCACTTCTGGGCACTGGGCACAAAGGTGGCTTGGGGGGACCACAGCTGTGGACAGAAAAACACCCCAAAATGCCTTTTTTTTTCTTCTTCTTCTTCAGATACATAGTCAATCTCAGATGAAATTCCTTTGGAGTTCTGTGGACTGGTCCAGTCCACAAAGAGAGAGAAAGAGGTGGTTTGCACTTCTTCATGAGCAGGGGCAAAGGAGCACAATAGTCTCATACTCTTCACCTGAGCATCCCATTATCTCGTGGCCATTAGTGAGTGTGGTCTTTCTAACAGCTGTGAAATCAAGGAAGAAGTGTTATCCGTGTCTTACGTGTGAGGACTGGGACACAGTTTTGTACTGAGCAATCAGTGAAGCAGTGTCTTGACCACAGGAATATTCTTTCATACATTCAGAAATATAAAGGAGAAATGTCTACATCTGTGAAACTGCTTGGTTTTTCATTTATCAATACTGTTCCTTAAATGTAGCAAACACTGTACTACCTCCTTCCACCATTTTGCTCAGCTGCTCCTCTCATGAGACAAATAATATCATGGCTATTTTCTGTACATTCTGGGATGGTTTTTATGCAAAACAAGTCCAGTTCATCAATAACCTCAGTAGGGATTAAGCAGAGCACTATGCTGTACCTTTTAATAACTGCTACCTGCCTCTTCCCAGATTAAGACGTTTTCTTTAAAAACAGATTACTTTTCTTTACATGAAAACATAAAGTGCACCTTAACCTTGTACATTGCCATCCCTTGAATCAGAGGTTTTCAACACCATTTCATCGGGACTACAGGTACAGCCATAGAATATTCACTCTGTCTCAGGGGAAGAATGTAATAATATATGAAGAAAAAGAAATTGGGGAAGATGAAAAATTACAAGGTAAGCTTCATTCAGAAAGTAAAAGCTCTCATGACTGAAAAAATGTCACAGAAGAAAACAATATATTAGCATCGCTTTTCTCTGAATTTTAAAATTCAGTGGGAGTTATCAGAATAGATCTGCTTCATGCACCAAGAAAGTACTGCAAATAATAATAAACAAAGAGAACATTATTTCCTTATGCTCGTAAATGTTCCCTCTGAAGTGTAATAATACATGTTGTTAATATATGTTGTAATTCCTTGCCTGTGGTTTTGTTTCAGTGATGTTCTTAATGAAAGCTGAGTAGTTTACTCAGCAGACAAACATCAAGTATTAGTTCAGGAAAACTCTCAAGGACCTATATAATGCAGACCTGTGTGGACTTAATAAATGTCTTCAAACACCATTTTTGTGTGTGCTTGCTTCATCTAATCAGGTTTTTGTCTTTGTGAACACGAGGGTCACTGATCTCTAATGGGGAAATAGTAAAAAATAATCCTGCTCTTGTGTAATTAATTTAAATTAATTGAGAATTTTTAAAAAAGTTATACTAGTATATTTTTTCTTCCCATTTTGTTTACTTCAAGAAACAGAACACATTCAGCAACTTTTTTAGTGCTTGGTGTGCAACAATTTTCCCTCCATTTCTACAACTAAATGGAAACAAGTGAGGATGCCCATTAGCCCCTGTAACTGAGGCTGAAAGCCCCCCAAAAATTTTATAGGGGAAAGTAATCCTCTTAATCTTTTCTTCCCATGCACTTCATCCTGTGCCAACTATTTAACTTTCCCTGGATCATACGACTAAGATGTTAGTGACCTCGTAGCTTATCTGTTCTGCAGTCAGGGAATTCCTTCTTTTGCTACATGAAGACTATCTGGTTTGGGCTTAAATGGAGCTTTGAGGTTTACCGTAAAGGTTTGTCCTACCTCTTTCTTACAGTATAGCTGAGAAAATAGCTTAAAAAATTACAAAGGAATCACAGGCTCTCCATTTCTTCATATAATTTCCTTTATCACACTTTTCCCTTCATTGTTTTTCCAAAGCAGATATCTCTATATGCCTCCTCTGAAGTCAGAGCCCAGCTCTAGAAGATCACATAGCTTCACAGTAGAGGAGTGTCCCAGCAATAGCAAGATGAGTCTTCTCCTGTTGCCTACCACCATGAAGTAGTGGGAGCAGGGGAATGGACCATCTGAATAATGACAGATGAGTATAGGAGGGTTGCCAGGCCTTGCTGAGAGAGTAGGAACAGGAAAATATGTGTATTTAAATATATAAATATATATGTATATTCTGCTTACAAGACACTCCATGTAGTTTCATCATAAAAATAGCTGCATAACCATAGCTGTTGACAGTTACAGCCTTCATAACTTACAATTCATAGGTCTGCTGACACTCCAACACCTGTGGCACCATCAGGCAAAATAGTTTTCCGGAGTTTTCCTGAGTTGTGGTTTGTTGATTTTCTTCAAAATCTTCAAAAAATTAAAATCCAGAAAGCAAGAATCTAAGTGTTTTTCTTTAGGTGTCTCATCTGGGTA
This sequence comes from Gallinula chloropus, assembly GCF_964237585.1. Lineage (NCBI taxonomy): Eukaryota > Metazoa > Chordata > Aves > Gruiformes > Rallidae > Gallinula > Gallinula chloropus. Next base: position 14,206,129 of record NC_140086.1, read on the forward strand.
CGAAGAGTCGGTCATTAGAGAGATGTCATCCAGGTGACAGATGTCCATTACCATTCTGGGGCATTGTTTCCCTTAACATTTTTATTACAGAATGGGTTTATGACACTGCTGGGAGAAAAGGGATAATTGACAACAATCTTAGTTCCTAGCCACAGTTTTTATGGTCTCAGGAGTTCAGTCAGAATTTCATGTGAAAACTGCAGTGAAAGTGTCAGCAATGCCAAGCAGTGGCAAGAGGGACATGTAAAGTCAGCACTGTGGAGAAAAGGCTCAAGCACCCTGTAATGTGAATGCAGAGCCCAAATACAACTGTGCTACTTTTAATGATGTGTAATTTTGCCCCAGTTTGCTGTGGTTTGCATCACTGTTACAGTTTCCTTGAGGTGATGAATGTTGCTCCAGTTGTTCAGATGAACCTTAGAGTTTGGCTCAAGATGTAATGAAAAATAAAGGAGGCAATGCCAGAGAGCACTTGGGTAAAAGGTCTGTACATAAGGCCAGCAGGAGTTGGAAGACATGATGCATTTCTGACCATTCAACTAGTACACTACAGGCACATTTCTCACCCTTAACAGCCTCTTGGACATTATCAGAAATCCCAGGAAAAGACACCTCCTCAATTTTTAAATATGTATTTCTTCTCTATCAAAGCTGGCCAAATAGCTTAGGAAAGGGTTTGCACATAGACTAGAGATTTCCCACTATTCTCAGGTTGGTTTGGTGCTCAAACACATCTGACTGTGAGGACATGTTGGAGGTGTTCACAGGTATAAACTCTTCTTGAATGTTAGTGTGAATTACTGGAATTCATGGTGGAAAACTTCCAGTCACAGAGCAGAAATGCCATCCTGATTCACCTCTGAGCAACTGCACAGCATGCAAAGTATCACGTCAGCAAAAGGCAAAGTTTACAACTGTTTGGTCAGTACTTTCAAGTCTCATACTGATCAGAAGAAATAAGAATAAAATGAGAAAAATGAAATCACCATGAAAAAGAGGAGCAAGTTCTCAGAAGTTTTTTCAGAATTTCTCCATATTAGTGTAGTTCACACAGCCGTGCTGTAGACCAGCTTTGCAAGCAAAGGGAATTAAACAAATGCAAATGTATTTTGTTTTAAAAGGCGGATACACAAAATTTTCAATTTTAATCCATGTGTAGGCTTCCAAATGACTTTTTTGCAGACACACAGAGCACTGAAAAACTCATGAGACATCAGTTCAGTTCAGGCCAGGATTATATCAACAAAATATGTGTATTATGGTCAGAATGCAATCATTGCTCCCTTTTTCTCATTCATTCTCCAATTCTAAATTAATTGAGTTGCTGTTTTCACACCAGTATGAGGTGCTGGAAACCATTCCAGATAGAAATATCTATGGAGTGAATAGACTGAAATGATTAAGGGCCTGGAGCATCTCCCCTATGAGGAAAGGCTGAGTGAGCTGGGACTCTTCAGCCTAGAGAAAAGAAGACTAAGGGGGGACCTTACTAACATCTATAAATATCTTAAGTATGGGATGCAGGGGGAAATGGCCAGCCCCTTTTCAGTGCTCTGTGTGGACAGGACAAGGGGCAATGGCTGCAAGTTGGAGCACAGGAAATTCTGCACCAACATACGGAAGAACTTTTTCACAGTGAGGGTGACAGAGCCCTGGCTGTCCAGGGAGGTGGTGGAGTCTCCTTCTCTGGAGATATTCAAGACCCGTCTGGACGCCTATCTGTGCAATATGAGCTAGGGAGCTGCTTTGGCAGGGGGTTGGACCCGATGATCTCTCGAGGTCCCTTCCAACCCCTGTGATTCTATGATTTTATGATAACAAAAATCTGGGGGAAAATAGTAAGTAAATAACTTTTTTAAAGCATTTAAGAACAATTATAACCAGCTTAACTTTTCATCTATCTGACTTTACATGTTCTTAATACTGTGATTGAATTTAAGAACATTTTTTCTTTGGTTTTAGCCCCAAGATTTGATTGATACAGCCTACAGTAATTTACATTTCACTATCAAAGGCAGCAAAGCTGAAGATGGCTGTTGCTTTCCTTGTTAACTCACATTTTACACATTTTACTTTGCCTTTGAAGTGACTATTCTTGTAAGCCATTCATTCTTCTGTCTTGTTGGATATCAGGGCTGTCAGAAGTGCTGTATAATAATTCATATAATGAACCCAGTTAAAACAATGTCATGGTTGTGAAGTGCAGCTGGAGAAGACACCTTTGCTTTCTGACTCCTGGTCCATGCTGCGAACGTGTCCTCTCACTCTCTCCTCTCTGTGCTCCTGTTCAGGGGCAGTTCATTAGAAATCTTTCAGTAGGGTCCATGCATCATCACCCATGGATGCAGCCCAGCACATCAAACCTGGTGGCCCCTTGTCTGCCTGCTGTAGAAAGCAGGTGTTGGCAGGTCACACCATAAACCTCTGCAGAGACCTTGCTTTGTTTTCTGCCTTTGTGTGAGAAGAGTTTAGACTAACAAGCCACTTCGTAAGACCCTGGCCAAATCCCCTTTCCAAAGGTTTGCTACAGTCTGGTTCATAAACACTAATCTATACCAGACCTGCTCTTACTCAGTGTTATAAAAGAGAAAAGGGGAAAAAAAAACCTCTTTCAGTTGTTCCCCTCACCCTGTGTTCCCAGCCTGCCATGTCCCACCTGTACTATTCATTTGTCAGTTTTAAACTGGGTGGGTGGATGGGACGGACGGACCTGTGGAGATCGGAAGCACTGACAACATCCTCAGCACACCCTGACTGCTGTTTGAACGCTGCTCCCAGCTGTAAGTCCAAATGCTTTCCCATGTGGCTTTTGCTAAAATTGCCCAAAAGTTTCACACGGCAGCAAGTGGAAGTGCTCCTGACCAGGATGGTGCAACCAGCGTTATTGCTGCTGAGAGAGAAGTGGAAACCCCTTCGTGCACCAGTCCAGTCACAGCTATTAGCTGCGGGCTACCAACTTCAAACGCAGTTTTATAGGTTTGTAAGACTGGGTCAATAGGTAAGGGTCCAGCCTACAGACAGGGGGAAACTCAGAGCCCAGCTGTTGTCCCCTTCCAATGAACACACTGAAAAAAGTGAAGGTTGTTCATATCTTCTAGTGGCAGAATCATACAGACACCTTACGGACAGAGGTCAGGCCCCAGGATGGATGAAATCCAAGCATCAACTAGATACCACCACTTCCACAGGGTGTCACAGCGTGTGTGCCAGTCCTCATCGCAGCAGGCTTCCCGAAAGGGTTAAACGAGCCAGGCTCTTTGCAGCCGAGTGGCTGGACCGTACCCGCTCGCCGCAACGCAGGAAAAAAATCCCGTGTTCCCTGTAGGGCACAAGGAGACGCTTCTCCCTTGTCCTTGCTGGCTCCGGCCGCGGCGCGGGCACCTTGTGCTCTCTCTACCGGCAGCCTGCGGGAACAGCAGCAGCGCCCGGAGCCCCGCAGGCTGCTGGGGATGCTGCGCTCTTTCCCTCGCTGCTTGCCAGCAGTGACTTTCCCGTCCGTGAGACCACGTCGGTTTATGTTTCTGACCGAGCCGGCGGTAACGTGCGTTCTTTGCCTCTTTCGTGCGAACTTGTGCCTGGAAGTTAAATTTCAACGTAAAAAAGTTAGGTGTGGAAAGAAAACGCCGTCCTTGAATGGCTAAGTATGCGTTTGGCTGCCTGGTAATTTAACAGTTTAATGGAAAAATGAAGTTTATTAATTGCAAGGAAGGGTAATACTTTGGAAAATGCTGGATGCATTAGAAACAGACACTTGGGAATGGCAGATTCCTCTGACGGAAGGAGAGGAAATTCCTCTAAAAGAGAGGAGAGATCACTGTCCTTTCTTGTTTTGTCTAGTTGGGTTTTTCGTGTGTGGTTTTGGTTGGTTTTTTGGCTTACTGTGAGTGGAAGTAATTGTCCTTCAACCTCTATTTATCATGACTGATGCTCTGATTGGATCAATAATCACCAGAAACACAAACATTTTATACAGCAAACAGATTTACTAAAAGAGAAGATCTCTAAATCAGGTGGATCTGTTTGTTTACATGTAACCACCCAAATGCAAACATTAAAAAAAAAAATCTGTGGTGATGAAACTAAAAGCCTAAATTTTTTGTGTTCAGAGGAACAGGACAAGACAGGGCAATTCCCTTTCCTAAGGCTGCAGTTCAACACCTGAAAATGAAGTGTGAGCTACAACCACCTTGTAGCTCAGCCGTAGCTTCCATGCAAGGCAGTAACTCCCAAACGCCACGCGAGCATGAGGGGTAATTAGGATGAACGCTGGAAAAAAATTGCAAGCAGGAATCTTTATTCATTGAGGAAATTTATCATCGGGGTAAGAAAAATAATTGCTGGGTCTTAGCAAGATACAGCCACAATGAATAACATTGATCAGCAGAAAAACCTTAAATATGCTAAATCTACAAACAAGCAAGGTCAGGAGGTATTTCACTGTATCCACCTGGAGGCTGTGCTCCATCTTCAGCAGCTTCACTGGGTGCTGCACACTGGCTGCTGGTCAGATGGTGCATCCAACGTTGGGTGACTTCTTGGTCACACCCACCTTGTGTCAGCCCATATTGTCCACTGGTTCTGTGGCATTCAAAGTGCCTTTTACCGCCTAAAGTGAAGGACTGCTGGGCACTGAAGTGAATGGCAGGGCCCAAGCAGTTTCTCATGGATTCTCGGTTTTGAAAGCCAGAAGAGAACATTAGATGGTACCTCTAGTGCACATGGTATTGACTGTCGTTGCCTGTAAGACAGGCACCCCTGTCAATGACAGGTGATAAAATTCATTCTCTTCTCCCTTCCATACTGTGACAATCATACACATGTATCTCATCCTCTGCTGACAAAACATTTGAGTAAACAGATGTGAAATCGTCTATACCACAGCAGGACAAGGAAAGGGATGACTGCCAGAGAGAGAAAGATTGCTTTTTCCCCTGTAAGAAAATAAAAGACTTTCTTTTAACAAAGGAGTTTGGTTGGTCTAACACTCCCCTACATTCTAACATGTTTAGTTTCAACACCACAAGTGAGAAAATAAGCAACCAAATCCAGTGGTCAGTGATAGTTTTCTGGGGGCATTTTAGAGGGTCTCGTGTATTTTACCCAGCCTCTGGCTGCTAGTCCAAAAGGATGCAGGTGCCTTGGAGGTGCTATGCCACACTGTCCAGCTTCCAAGTAAATGTCCTCAGCCTCAAAGAGACATTAGGTGCTCATATCTGGGCATCTGACTTTCACCTTCAGCATGAACCAGGGCTTGCTGCCCTGTGTCCAGAATCAAACATCCTGAGGTAGGTGGTGTGATCCTTCAGACCTTGCTTAGGCCAAAGTGGTTGTGGGTTATTGCATACAAAATCTGTTTAAAAACATAGGTCAGTAGGAAACTCTTAAGGATCCCGAACTGCTCAAGCCACAGCCTTTACTCCTACCATGTCCCCACCTGCAGTGATGATACTCAGATCCCAACCCCCTGTTGGCTGTGCTGCCCATGTAATCCCTCCATGCTGGGGTTATTGGGGCAGAGAGGGTGGCCAGCTAGGGTCTTGCTGGGGCTGACTGACTACAGACAACTGCTTTGGACGTGTGTGGCTTGTTCAAACAGCTAAACACCAGATTTTGCTATATACAATATATAGCCTTGAGAAAAGAAGACTGAGAGGGGATCTGATTAATGTTTATAAATATCCAAAGTGTGGGAGACAAAGGGAAATTACCAGCCTCTTTTCAGTTGTCTGTGGGGACAGGACAAGGGGCAATGGTCTTGAGATGGAGCACAGGAAATTCCACACAAATATGTGAAAGAACTTGCTCACAGTGAGTGTGACAGAGCACTGGGACAGGCTGCCCAGGGGGGTTGTGGAGTCTCCTTCTCTGGAGATATTCAAGACCTGTCTGGATGCCTACCTGTGGGACCTGTCCTAGGGAACCTGCTTTGACAGGGGGGTTGGACCCGATGATCTCTTGAGGTCCCTTCCAACCCCTACAATTCTGTGAATCTGTGTGAATTCCTTCAGCTGAAATATTTAACAATAGTAAACTGTTTATAGCATGTTGTGTTAAGGAAATACTTTCCTTGGAAAATTCATCCTCAAATTATTGAATGGGCCTGACTTGAAACGAGAGGAGAGAAACAAAGAAGAAAGAATTAAGTAATATCAAACCCCTTTGTGTCAGATGTGCTAATTTTTTATATTTAGCATGTCATCTCAGCAAAATTCTGACTTTTCATTCCACAAAGGCAGTTTGGGTGAGAAATTAACTCAATCTTAAAAAGAACCCAAAACCAGAAGTTAAGCAAAAGAGTTAAACAATCTGACAATGAGAGAAAGTTTTGCATTCCAGATAACAGGAAATATTAAAGCTTGAGCAAACCACATTGTTCATTTCACTACAAAACTTGGACAAATTTAGATTTTGTTTGACCCATGCCAAATTTTTTTCCTATCTGAAAAAAACATTACTTACTAACCTCAACTAATCACTCTAGTTTGCTTTTAACGGAAGGACCAAATCTGGTATTTGCTGGTCAGGTCCCAAATGATAGCAGTAATGGTCAGGAGAGGAGGAGAGGGTCCTGCAGGATAGTTTTGAACCAATCCATCTATGTTTGTAATATAATCCAAAGTGCTGCTAGACCACCCTCAAGCAGATAAGAAGTAATGTGTTAGGGGAGCTATTGAACAGGATTTTTATACAGAATAACACAGTTAGGATGCACAGATGTTTCTTCTGTTATACTAGTTTTAAATTTCCATTTCCTTCTGTAACTTGGTAATACAATGTTGGTTCTATCAGTAATAATAACAGTCCCTGCAGAAGAGATAACTCTCCGTAATTATTTTAGGGAAGCCTGTACCTTAGGCCACCTCAAATGGTTGTTGATCTTTGAAAGTTAAGCTGACTGCCAGTCTGTGAATCATTCAGTAACGAATAATCGAAGTTTCAATTATTGGCCTGCTAAATTAATTCTGGGAAGTTTGCAAAGGAGAGGTCCAGGGGTCTGTCTACTTCCATTCAAACTGTAACTATCCTGAAAACTGGGAGTTTGGAGGCAAATTCAACAGAAAGCTGTTTTCGGGACACCAAAGAGGTGCGTGAGATTTGTTTGAAAGTTCAGGGCATTTCCTGCCTTGTTTGAATCTGTTAACCCCTGGCCACTGCAAATCAAGTAGAAATTTGACAGATCCTCATGCTCCAGCTGACTCACAGGACACAGAAAGAACCGCGTCGGGGCAGCTTAGTAATACTTAATGAAAAGAAGATGTGGCAGCGTTTTAACATGCACAATTGTTAAAACGTCTTATTTCCCCACTACAGAAAAGTACTTTAACTTCCACATTCAATGTTTTGTGAGCAAAAAATGGTCCTAAATGATTTTTAATACCCGTGAAGCAGGGTTGAAACCACTGTTTATCCGAACACCGCGCTGTGTAGAGATGAATTTAAAACTTATTATCATTCAGTCGCCATAAGCGTCTGGGATACCTTACAACCTTTCTTCTTTTGTTTCATAGAAAACAAAACAGTGAGGGAGTTCCGGGAGCTATACAAAACCCTTGGGTGCAGGAGTGTGATCAGCACAGCCGGACCCCCTCTGAGGTCGCCTTGCAGGCTTTTTTGTGGCCGTAATTACTTCCTACTGCGCCCGCGGCTTGCTCCATCAGCGGGTTTTGGGCAGGCAGTGGGTGAACAGCCATGACTCCGTGTCCTCCAGCATCCCCTCGGGATGGCGGGGTGTTCCTGGGACGCTCCGCAGCAGCCGGCAGGAGGGCGGGACAGCCGTCTTGCACAAGCCGCTGCCTGCGTCTGTTCTCTCGCTCGCTCAGTGTCTCCGTCACCATCATCTTTTATGGTCTCGTCAGCCTTCTGCAACCAATTTGTGGATGACGCTGGGGGTTAACGTGAGGTAGAAAGGTTCCGCGCTTTGAAACTGAGCGAGCTGTGGTGTTCTCATCCTAAGTGTGAGAGATCTTTTGAGCTCATAATCCATCTTTTCTGTCTCCTGGAGTAGGAAAAGAAGTGGATTTCTGTTGATAACAAAAAGACCTGCCCAACAAGGTGACTTACATTTATAGTTATCACATTTATGGAGTGAATGGCATTTATATACTAGTCAACCTTCCATACAAAAACCTCAGTGTGCTCAAACATTCAGGCACGCTGCAAAAACTATCAGAAGCAGATTTAGCAGTTGGACTCAGATGAAGTCTCTGCAGATGATACCCAGCAGGTCTTTGCTGGTTTTAAAATATCTCATCACAAGCATACTTCATTGATTTCAAACTTTGGTACTATTGGTCTGCTCAGTCAAGCAGAAACAGCCTTCTGCCAGTATCTGAGCACTAGTTTTCCATAGCTTTGTAGTTTTGCCCATATGATATGTAGTATTCATGTATAGAAGTATTTCCAAGATCGTATCTTGGACTATAATTTATAGAAATGCATTTGTTTACCATAAACATTAGCCAAGTTTCCCAGCTCAGGAAAAGAAATGAGCGTTCCAGATATTAGCCACTTCCTGCCCAGAGGACATTGCTTCCTGAGGAGAAAAAAAAAAAAGAGAAACTTCATATAAATTGTGGATGTCTTTAGTGAAGGTCTCCACCTCTGGGTTAGTCACCTTAGATTAACCAGAGATGTAACCAGACATTGTCAATACAGTCACCATACTTTGCACTGAGTAGGTTGATATGATGGAAAAGTCGTGTGCAAGAAAAGCAAAGCATTCACTCCCCACTTCCCATGGGCAGGCACGTGTTCCACTCCAGGAAAGCAGGGCTCCATCATGCCCAGTGGTGAGGGGAAGACAAAGGTCATTACTCTGAATGACCTTCCCATTCCTTCTTCTTCCCCTCAGCTTTATCTGCTGAGCATGTTGTAATGAGGAATCGAAGCTGGATGGGTGGGGATTTTTTAGAAGGGCATGTAGTGACAGGGCAAGGGGTAATGGCTTTAAACTGAAAAAGGGTGGATTTAGATTAGACATTAGGAACAGGTTGCCCAGAGAACCAGTGGGTGCCTGTAAGACACTGTAAGGTAGCTATTGCACCTTTTTCTTCTTTTTTTTTTTCTTCTTTCCTTTCACTTTCTCCCTCCTTCTCTTGCATCTATGTGTATTTGAGGTAACCAATAAATTCCTTTAGTTTACAGCATCTGACCTTGTTTGTGCCTTAATCTCACTCTGGATATAACAATGAATCTCCAAGATCAGACTGTTCCAGGTCAGGACAACGTCCCACTATCTGGGATTCATAGAATCATAGAATCATAGGAGTTGGAAGGGACCTTGAGAGATCATCGGATCCAACCCCCAAAGGGGGGGTTCAAGCTTTGGGCAACCTGGTCTAGTGAAGGGTGTCCCTGTCCATGGCAGGGGATTAGAACTGAATGAACTTTGATGTTCCTTCCAACTCAAACCATTCTAGGATTCTACATCCTTTTGGTCATTTGGAGTCACCTGTCCCAGCTTTGTCCCCTCCCAGTACCTTGTGCCCCTCCAAGGTTACTTTCTGTTGAAATGGTATGTCCCTGGCAGAAAACACTATGGCTCTTTATAAGTATTGCTCAACAATAACGAAAACATGTCTATATTATCATCACCATTTTCAGTATAAATCCAAAACCCAGCCTCATGCTAGCTACTGTGAAGAAAACTAATCCGATCCCAGCCAGAACCAGCACACTGGCTCGTGTATGTATGGAAAGCTTATGCACAAGGTATGTAAAAGTGGGTACAGGGTAAACTTCTCACTAGAAAATGACTACTTTTTCTTCTTGAGAAAACCAGTTGGAAAGGGTGAATGCTGAGATTTTTAGATGGTGTTCCTGTATCAGTTTTGTCCATGTGCTGTAAGTTTTTTGTTAAGAAAAAGAGGAAAACGGCTTTATTCTGCTCAAGGAACTGCTGCAAATGTGTAAAATCAATAAACATCATCATAGTTAGAGAAGGAATCAGTCTTCTCTCCCTATTATCAGTAAAAAAGTGCTTGGTGGGTGCCAGATTTGTTATTCCCACATACTCAGAAGGAATTCTGTTGGTTTTGATCAGAATATCCAAATGAGGAAAATAATAAGTAAAGCAAGAAAAAACATGAAAAAAACCCTGCAGCTGTCACCAATTTCAGAACCAGGGAAAACTTTACCTTGAACTTTGGGAACCACTTCATCTCAAAACAAAATATGCCCCTGAACTTCTCCAACCTCCCTCTAAATACCTTGCGATCCTTACAGCAATGCTTTATTTACCTGCTAAACACACTGCAATATATAGTCTGTTTTTACCCGTGGCTAGTGTGTTCTGTCCTGCCTCCCAGGTTTTTTATGACCTACAGATATCAAAGGCTCCTTGGAAACTCAGTAATTTGGGAAATGCTCCAAATTTGACAACTTTGACTTCTTCACAAGACTTTAAGTTTACCTTCCACATGTCAGGGTATATACGGACACATGTCAGGGCATATGCTCTACTTTTACAGCATCAGGGTATGCACAAACTATGTGTGCAGGGTATTTCTCTGGCACCTGATCATTGCTCCTCTTCATTTCTAGATTTTTTTTTTCCTCCTGACCTTTGTGATAAGCAAATATCACACTTGCACTAGATAAAATGAGCACAGCAAGACTGGGATGTAGCAGTGGCCTTGTGGATATTCCTGTATGGATACAACAGTCTTCACTTCTTATGGGCTTACACCAGTTTGATTTTCCTGGCAGACTTGCTTTCAGGTTCTGACTCTCCTGTTGCTGGGAAGCTAACTATGTCCATATGTTCAGACACTTCCTGAGATGGAGCTACTCAGCGCTGGATCACTGGGATGAGAGCCTGACATCCAACTCAATGCAGCCCTTTGTTTAGGCACCCTGTTTATTGATAGGGAACACCAAGCAACCCTTCATCCTTATCAGTGAGGGATTTAAATACTCATTTAATATTTAACATGAGGTATCCCCCCCCCCTTGCCATTAAATGACAGTTAAAGGACCAAATGGAAAATCAACAGCAATTTATTGGTCTCAGTAGTGTTAAAGTAAGATACTGTCCCACTCACAGGAAATGTCACATTTGATATAAAACAAGTTTCAGAGTAGTAGAGTTGCCAAATTATTTGAATGTATTATTTGATATGTATTTGCATACATATCTACCAGCCTGAAACCGTGCCAGACAATCAAAGATAAGGGAGGCATAATTCTGAATGCAGATGAGCTGCAAACAGACACCAAGGCTGGAAGGAGCGTTAGACCTGGGTCACAGTGAGTTAGACTATCTTTCCCACAGGCTTCTAGAATTAAAGAAGAAATAAAAACAGTGAAATTGCTTATTCTCCTTGAACAGAGTTAAGGAACAGAGAGAGACGTCTCTTGATCCACCCAACTATCAGGGCAGACACAGCTATCATGGCTGGCAATAATTTATGTCCCACCTACTAAATGAATAAAAAAACCAAGGAAGTCTGACTCAGAGTTGTATCACTGTTAACAAGCATCTGTAGTAACATATCTCATGTATGTAGTGACACATCTCATGTATGTCACAGTTCTGTCTTGAGCCACAACCCAATCCAAAGATGTTTGGTGCACTATAAATGCTCAAGATGATTTTGAAGTGTTGGAGAAATTACAAAAATTGCTATAAATGAGTAAAGTAGGTTCCAAGTTTATAATCACAGAGTGATACAAGAGAAAAGTTGTTCAAATAGTGTATGCAAAAAGGGACAATGCCCTCTGAAAGTGAATATTTAAAATATTCATCGGAGTATTTTTTTCCCTTTTTCTTCTTTGTTAGTCTGAGGTGCAGAGAAGGTACTTAACAACTGGTTAATGTAAGAATAAAATAGCACTCTCTCTTGACTGTGGCAAATGTGGAGGTGACAGAGAGTAATTTTCTGAAAGCTGTGTGGGAGTAGCTGAGATGAACCATGTGATGACACAAGCAGAATCTCTGTTGTACCCCCACATTTCTTTCATTTAGAGTGAGTTGCTAACAGAAAGAATAGAAAAAAAAAACCCAAAACCAATCCCAGAAACAATTCCACATAGGCCAAGTAACATCATCTCCAAAAATGATGGAAACAGAAGAGTGTTTTGGGATTTTTTTTTCCAAAAAGTGTATGGTTTCGAGAAAGGAATATTGAGATCTGAAGGGCTGTCTTATCAGTAGATAGACTCACTAGATCACAGCATGTTTGAGATTGAAAGGGACCTCTGGAGGTCATCTGGTCCAGTACTCCTGCTCTGTCACAGACACCTAGAGCTGGTTGCTGAAGAACGTGTCCAGATGGCTTCTGAATATCTCCAAGGATGGAGACTCCCCAACCATTGATTTGAGATGTACACTGAAAGGAACTAGAAAGGATTAGAAGTGCAACTATTCTACGAACTGCTTAACTGCACTCCCCCCAAAATAACTCTCACATCTGAAGAAACTTGCTGCAATACAAGAAAGCCATTGTGATGAGTGGATTCACCTTTCAATGGCTATGCTTAAACACTTCATACCGGTTTTCCTGCCAGTCCTCCAAAAACTCAAATGAACAAGCAAACACCTTCAAGCTCTCTCAAGACTCTCCACCTAATATTTTAAGAATAACTTTTTCTCAGACTTTTGACATTTTGAATGAAGACCTAGCATGGCATGATTTTTATCAGTAAGTTACAAGGCAGGAAAAGAACCACGAAAAAAGTGTGTGAACTGAAGCACACAGTGTCGTGGTTTGACCCCAGCTGGCAGCTGAGCAACACGTGGATGCTCGCTCCCTCCTCCACTGGAGAGGGGAAACAAAGACAAACCTCCTAATTTGGGATAAGGACAGTTTCCTGGAACAGCACAGGGAGAAGGAAATAAAAGCAACAGGACTTACAGCAGAGTATACAAAATTTGTGATGCACAATGCAGTGTCTCACCTAAAACTCAGATGGCACACTAGAGACCCATGACAAAAACAGGTCGTCCCCGAGCTGCACATCCCGGAGCCATACCTTCCCTCCACAGCTAGCCCCCGTTCTACTGAGCGTGACTTCATATGTTATGCAATACCTTCTTTGGTTAGTTTGGGTCACCTGCCCTGGTTGTGTCCAATCACAGCTTCTGGTCAAAATTAACCCTAACCTGGCTGAACCCAGGACATCCAGACAAATGCATTTTTCTGGTGTACTGGTCAGGTCAACTCACCCACAATTACAGAAGTCGCAAAGTATCAAAAGAATATGCCTCAAAAAAATGGCCACAGCTACGCTGTGGTTGATAAAACAGGAGGGAAAGAGGATAATTGAACAGCGTGGGAACTATAAAGGCATTTAACTGCCAAACGGATGCTGTGGGTGATGTTAAGGGAAATGAATTATTTAGGGTTAGGAAACTGGGAAAACACACAGAGATCTCATATCAAATTCAGCTTTCAAAAAGTGACTTTTGTGGTTATATGTACTTCTCTGGGTTGTCTTTTGACCAGAAGCTGCTCAAGCTATAATCTTTCTAGTGCTCTTGGTTCATACAATAGCCACTATGTCTACATTTCACCACGGCTTCCAGAAGCACTTTACCTCTGGGGTCCAGCTGTTTGATGCTATGACACACATCTCCTTTCACAGCTTGGCTTTTTTGTAACTAGGGTGTATGGGCAGGAGGCAGCTGCGGTAAACTCCGATGACAGTAGAAGAACAGGGAGGCCCCTGTATGCAGGATACACACCCAAGTGTATCTGGTACTCAGTTAAGATGCTATTTTTGGGACTCAGTCCAAACTGGGATCCTTAGGCAATACCGAAGAGTAAATAGAAAATACAAATTGAAAACTGATGTGGTGTACTGTGTTATAACTGCCCTGACTGACTTGGTACTGCCTTGATTTGTTAGCAATTTCTGATTTTTTCCTGGAGTTTGTCCTTTTAAATTGAAGCTACAAGTTTATAAACCCCCACCAGCTTCACTCTACGGTCCTGAGCCACCCCGCTACTCTCAGCAGACTGTCTTCCCCGGGCAATGCTGAACTGTCCACTGGACTGTGGCCAAAGCAGGCATACAAGTGGATATACTGACCCCAGCACCTTGTGCATGGATGAAAAAGGTATTTGATTAATCTATCCCTGGTTCTTTGCCTTTCCTTTGCACTGCTTCTGTGCAAAACCTTCCTCTTCTGACCTCTCCTCTCCTACCTCCCCTGCACAGAGGAAACTTTTCCTCCCTCCCTTCCTCCCTTCCTCCCTCCCTTCCTCCCTCCCTCCCTTCCTCCCTCCCTCCCTCCCTCCCTCCCTCCCTCCCTCCCTCCCTTCCTTCCTTCCTTCCTTCCTTCCTTCCTTCCTTCCTTCCTTCCTTCCTTCCTTCCTTCCTTCCTTCCTTCCTTCCTTCCTTCCTTCCTTCCTTCCTTCCTTCCTTCCTTCCTTCCTTCCTTCCTTCCTTCCTTCCTTCCTTCCTTCCTTCCTTCCTTCCTTCCTTCCTTCCTTCCTTCCTTCCTTCCTTCCTTCCTTCCTTCCTTCCTTCCTTCCTTCCTTCCTTCCTTCCTTCCTTCCTTCCTTCCTTCCTTCCTTCCTTCCCTGCCTGCCTCCCTGCCTGCCTGCCTTCCCTCCCCCAGCCTTCTCCCTCTTCTCAATGAATTTGGACTTTCCAGTAGTCGATCTGGAAACTTATCTTCCAAACAAGGAGAGAGGAGAAAAGCAGCATCTTGTATTGCTCTGATAGCTGGAACGTCTCAGTTTACATCTGTTTCCTGTAAAAGGAAGCCCAAGGAGTAACGAACTCACCAGGAATAGTAATGCATGTGCTTTCTTTTTCTATTTAAACAATCCACGTAACCAGTAATTTCTCATTAAGAATACAATTGGGAAATAGTTTAAGCATCTTTGTGAGCATGATTCCATCTGTGTTAAATAGTCAGAATTTAACTAACATTGCTACTGAAGGAAGACATGGGCGGGAGGTTTTTTGCGTTCCCAGAAACTAAATGTCATAGGGCATGTCTGCTGGCTATTTCATCCCTGCTTCCGATTTATGTGGGACCACAGGACTCATATGAACTCACATGAATCAGAGTCTACATATGTTGCTGAGGGTGACAAGGCGTCTGGGATTGCCAGAGCAACTGAGGAAGCTGAAAATTATTAGAATAAATTATTTTATCCCACCCTAAACCAAATAATGGATTAATTTGTGAATTGTTATGTCTGAGCCCAGAAATAACTTTCGGGAAGTTCACCTTGCTGAAGGAAAGGTTTTTTCATATGAGTAAAGAGACAATAGGAATAGCAAGGCCTCCTGATCAGCATGATCTCTGACCACCATTAGGAAAATCAGTAATGTGCTTTATTGCTGGAGCAAGTATTTTTTTGTTTTCTCTTTGTTCTGAGCTCTGGAGAGATAAATGAATGAAATGGATACAATCTGGAAAGGGTCTTTTGCTCTGTATTTTTTCCATCCCGTCACCATGGAAGCAACATTAAGATTTCTGAAGCACTTAAAGAACATTTGAACAAAGAAGCAAGGCCATAGATGGTTTGAAATGAGTAACATCATTGTCAGTTCAGCACTGAGGCCTAAAATCAAAACATTTTTTTATATTTATTTTTTGAATGTGTCTGTATAAGTTAGTAGAGAAACTTTCTATTCTGTCCATTTGCAGTGTATATAGAGAGAACAAGCACAACAAACACACTGGCAGTGTTTGCCCAAACTATCCCTGTGGACATTATCAGGTTAAGGGCTATTCTTATTCTGCCACACCAGACAAAACCAATAAACTGCCGTGAAACAGACATCTTAAATTCAACAGAAAAGGAGTGAGGCCAACATGCTCACATACAACTAGTGATTTCCAAGTCTCTGGACTCAAATACCTTATAATTTCCTGATTTTCAAAAGGCAGGTGCTCTGCCTTCTCCCAGCTTGGGTTGCTTCATTAAGTTTCAGGGATTGCTTCAAGTTACATTTGAAAATCTCAACAGAAGCACATTTCAGAGTCTGAAGTTATCCAGCGAAGAGCAGCAGCAAGCATCCACACTTAACTACATTAACTACACCTACCAGTACCTATAAAAGCAGCTACACTGAAATCACCCACACTGCTGTGTTACTTCTCGAATGTGAGCCTGGAGTGTCAGAAGACAAAGTCCAGACATTTCTGAGGATGCTGACATCCTGAAGAAGACCCGGGGTCGGAAAGGGAAACCTTTTCTTCTCCCTTCATTTAAAGGGCAATGGATGGAGGGGAAATTATCCTAATCTAGTTTCCTAGGGATGATCACAACAGCCATTTAACTTTTTGGAAGATTTGCTTTTTCTCCTCATGCCAAGATAAGACTACTAGAATGGCTCAGAATACAGCTACGAACAGTTGTTATGCTTTGATATAAATGCTTTTATCAAAACTGGCAAATATTTACAATGATTTGGGATTTATTTTAACAATATGAAACTGTTCATGCAATGCTATCTAATGTCTGGGATTAAGACACTTAAGGCTTCGGAAAAGAGAAATTTATCCCTGACAGAAGCGGTTTAAAACTTTGCTGTCTCTTTGCTGACTTGTTTCAGCAGTGAATTTAGCATGCCCAACATACAAGATGCAGCAGCTGAGCATCGGATCCAGTCCAAGCTTCTCCTGTGTTCATCAGACGATGGCGCTTGTGATGCCAGAGTTCACTTTGATGTCTGGTCATTAGAATGCTGGAGTGATAGCTCAAGTGCCATTACCTTCAACTCACCTTTGTTCTTCAGGATAACTCGTATTCTCAGTAAAATCCTTTTCTGTACCAATCTTTATGATAATATATGCAGGACTGCGATGTCATCTGGTTAAGTAGATGCACTGCCTTTTGGGATCACACATATCCTGTTACAAGGGTCACTTGTTCCTCAAATGTTTCTGTCTGAACAGAGAGCTTCACAGTTTCTATGTATACAAAATATTGGACAGCTTTTCCCTGCCCCAAAATTGCTACATGGGAAATTTCTATGAACAAAGGGCTGGAAGACATGGGTTGTTTAAGGCCATGTGCAAGTTAGATTGGACACTTTGCATGCTTTTGTCTTAGCTCCTGAGACTGCTTAACCTGCTTAGAGAGTTCGCATTGCTTAGTTTTTTCCCAGAAGTAAAATACATCCACTGAATGTTGGCGTTGTCTTTCATTTTCAATGAAGACCAAAAGCAGTTGGCAAAGAGATTCCTCAACTGGCAGGAGGATGCCAGCAGCAAGAGTGGATAGACGAGGCTGTGAATAAGAAGATTGCTAGCACTGACGTGCTAAAAACAGCACCCTGTTAGGTAGACAAAACAGCCCTGTGTTTCAGGCCCATCGCTAAAGAATTTCACTGCAATAATCTGAAATAAACCTCACAGGCCCATCGGGCTGTTTGCAAGCTCGAATCTGCAGGTAACTTGCTGGAGGAGGAAGTGTCAAAAGTAGAAGTCATACATGGCATTTCCTCTTAAGCACAGGGGAGGAAGTAATGGAGGTGAAGGCAGCCAACATTTTTGAAGGGGTGACTAGAGGGACTACAGCAAACAGTGGAGCTACCATTAGCTTGACAGATGTTCTTAAAAATATTCCCCTGGTTCTAGGATTGGTATAATTACACTGTCATTGCTGCATGTCACTGAGAAACACTCAGAAACTCTCATAATTTTCTGGGTGCCCTTATGTTTTCTGAATCCATTAGTCCTGTGTTTATTGCTCATTCGATTTTAGCCAATATGCGTAATTCTCACTGCAGGCCAGCCTAGGCGTAGCTTCAGATGCAAACTCGGTTGGGTACCCATTACTAATCTGTTTGTACTTTTGTGATGCTCTCTCCTGGCAAGGACCCGAAGAGATCCTGCCCAGTTACACCCTGGGCAAGATAGTAAGTTATTTTCTTCAGTCCTAAAGAAGACACTCCTTAAACTGGAAATTGCTGGGTAAAGATGACTGGAAAGTATTGCAGCTGTGTCTGATAGAGATAAGGTGCACCGTCATCCAGCACTTTCTCACTTCTTACACTTTTTGCAACTACGTAGAAGTTGCAGGATGGATTAGCCAGTGGCTTTGCACAGCGTCCTGTGTAAGGACAGTGCCAAGCCTGCCAGCTGTCATGTGAGATGGATGTCTCTGCTGGATTTTCCCTTTGCACATAGAAGAAAATCATCCCTTGGTGCCAGGATGCCTAAAGCTTTCATCCAGTCAAGCTATACGTTGGAAAGAGAAGAAAGCGCCTTTAAGGCTTTTTTGCTTTAGGAACTTGAGCTGGCATGATCTGGACTAATTATAGTCCTAAAAAGTAGTTACATCACAACTATGTCTGATGTACCATGTCAGTGTGTGTGCACGCACAGGCATGTGCACACCTGTGTATGAGAGAAAGGCACAGCCACCATTACAATAACAACCATAACCTAAGAAACTGCAGTTTGACACAAAAGGCATGTATTTGACAACAAATTAATTGTTGGTAAATATTGTGGATTATCTTCCAGATTCCTTCAGGAAAGTACAGAAAAATCCTACTCAGACCTGAGGGAAAATTATCTTACTGATCCGTTAGCACCTCTGCTGCTAATGTAAACATTGGCAAAAGCTATATAAATACTGGTGGGTTCTGGAAGGGCTGTGAGCAATTTAACAGCAAGAAGCTCCTTTTTAAATACATGAAAATGAAATGCTTAATGTGTCCCAGGATGCGCTGTGTGTATGTGAATGATTACATACAAATGCTGCATAATGAGCAACCTGAGAAAATGTAACTTGCACTACTTTAAAATTAATTATTCCTCAATTAAAGCCACAGTAGTGTACTTGCTCTGGTTGTGATTAAAGTTCCTCCTCTGACATTATTCACCTGCTGCAATGAAAACAACATATTTAGCATAAGAATCAGTAAGTGGGTGTTTGGTTTTTTTTTCCTAAAGCCATTTCTTGTTTTCTTGAGCAAATTAAGCCCAGATTCTCCATTTAGTTCCCTTCCAGCAGCTCTCTGTTCTTACAGGAGTGGAGTGTGGGTCACTTCATGGCAGACCAGCAGCCAGGAGGATGATACACCTTACCCTCACCACTATGCATATCTTCTCAGTTGCTTACCAAACTACCTCAAGCTTGCCAGAGGTCTTTGGGCTTTTTGTGCCAAAAAAAATATCCTTACTAGTTTCCTTCCATTTCCTCTCCCGCACCCCTCCAGGCACCAAACCCTTAATTTAACTGGAACTTCCCACCCTCCTCAATGCCCAACAAAGTAAAGAGTGAAGGAAAGAATTATTGTTATTTAACATCTTTGAACAAGAAAAATAAAACACAGCTACTTAGAAAATAGGCAATTTTAGCAACATTTCACTGAAAAGATTCATCTGACAGCACTTACATGGCATCACCAAGAGGCTTGGAAAAGCTCAGGAACTAAATGTCAATATATTTTCTGCCACTACATCGATTGCAAGAGAGGTTTGCAAAACATTTTATTAATGTAACTGTGTCAGGATTGGTTTCCTGGCCCTACAGACAGTCTGAAAGGATAGTTTAGGATTCTTTTCACTTATTTAGACATCAAATTTAATGCCTGAAATTAATCTAAAATTAAATTGAAATGGTGTTAATAACAGCCTGGTTAAATCAGAGAGTTAGCAGAGGGTCAGCTCTGTGTGCTTGGAAACCATAATTGGTTGAAATCCAATTTACTGGGTTTACCTGGATTGAATAAATTTAATCTAAGGACAGCTCTTACCCTAGTGGTGGAGATATGAAATATTTCTTTGCTTCATGGTCAAAGCTGGGAGCTTTTACAGGGAAGGAAATATAGAAGGAGGAAAGGATGGGTGGAAAGAGAGGGAGAAGAGAACAGGAGATGGAGGAGATCAGGGAGAAAGCACAGGAACCTGGAAGGGGAGTACATCTTACTCAGCACCACTGACTATGACAAGGCATTAAGCAGATAAACAACAGTATACTACATAAAAGATATATTCTACCCTTGAAGTATGTGCAGACCTCTGCATGAGGTCAGTGGGTGTGCCAGTCTGGGCTGTCAAAAAATATGTTGTCTGAAATTCATATCCTGGTCCTCTGAGAGTAGCTGGACTTGGAATTTGGCGCTGGCTGTGGAACAAGTTCGACGTTACTGTACCGAGCAACTGACGTTGGTGGGTGCGTGTATGAGGTGTGATTGTGTAAGGATACGCTTTTTCACCCTCAGATCATGGGAAAGTCGATCAAGCTGCTTAGTGTGAATTGGTTGTCTATTAATTTGTGGCCATGGGGTACTTTTGTGATTCCTTATGTGTAAATTCTTACACCTTCCTGAAGGTGGTAACTCCTTTTTTAATTAAGGAAGGGTGTTATATGCTTTATCATGTGCAGTGACCTGAATGTACCAGGAGACCAATGGAAGTTCTTCCTGGTAAAATGGAGAGTTCACGGTAGAGAAGGGAATTGATCCATGGCTGAAGGACTGCCCTCCTCTGTGATGTGGCTATGGTGACATGGACTTCGGTAGGACTGAAAGTCACTTCTGTCCAACAGTTTGAACCAGTTAATTAGTTAAAAGATAATTCTAGTAATTAAATATCCATCAGTGCTAATGCTTAATATCATTACCTACTTCTCAGGAACCACTTTGATCCTGCTTGCAGTAGTTGCACTCCAAATGGCATAACTGGTACATGGCAGGGAAACCAAGGAGGCAGCCATGCAGTGAGCAGCACCCTTTGAGCTCGAGGATGGGACAGAAGTGACAGAAGGGTGGTGTTTCCAGGCTTGGGGATAGAAACAAATAGAATTGTCAGAAACAATGAGGTTAGGGTAGTCTGATTTAGGCTAACAAAAACTACTTCCAGAAGATGTTTAGAGGAGGTGGAGTTAATAACAATATAAGGTTTTTCAGTATGCCAAGAAGCCTGGATAGTTCAAGATTGTCTCTGAGAAAGATCAAAACCAGATATATCTGACATACCTACCAACAATCCTCTGTAAAACAGTTGAAGTAGCATCTAAAAATTTACACAGATCTCTTAACCCTGAAGAGAGAGTAAATAAAATCTTGAAGTTCCTGTCTTTTCCAAAATATTTCTGGCATTGACGTTCAACATCTGCATCTTCATATCTTCTTCAGAATCCATTGCCAAATGTAATCTTTTTTTAAAACATTCTCTAGTACTAGTTTTCTTGATGCTGTGTCTAGACATATATCACTGTAGGTGCCAAAATGTGAGGAAGTATTTTCTTAAATCCATTTTGAACCAGCTATCTTTGAATTTCATTGAATCTCTCCTCCTTCTTATGCAACAAGACAGAAGAAACAACAAAATGAGCAGAAAAGCCCTTGGGTCTTCTGACCTACCCCACCTTGGCTGAAACAGGTGTAGGAGAAGAAAATCCCCATCTTCTAAGCTGTTACAGCAAACAAATATGAGAACAGTCACTAACAAGTAGGCTGTGCTGGGGGAAACATACTTGCTAGGTAAAAGTCCAAAGACAATTTGACATTCAAGCAACAACTGCAAGGAGAGCTTTTACACACCTCATGAGCCCACAAGCCTATTTTTTCTTCTGTACAGAAGCTGTCTCTCAAGCATCAAACTTCTCTTCACAAAAGGAGATGATAGCTGTCCTTGTCTGGTATATACATTAAATATGTTTTAGATTCTGGCTGGGTTGGAATTTTTTTCACTCTCTTCATTCTAAATTTACATCCCAGTGGGGCATTTAAACTGGAGGTGACAGTGTGTCTGTCTGTACACCAGCCCTGTCAATCCAGTTGCTGACAAGGAGAAAAAGTGAATTAGGGAGTCATGTTGCTTCAGTTCAGTTTCTCACTCAAAAATAGATATCGATGTGAAGTAGCCATGAAAGGGCTTTTTGTGTACGGCTTTATCCTGTCATAGCAGGGGTTGCTGTAATGAACTGAGGAAATGTGAGAAGAAGTGGGAATACAGGCATGGATGAAAAAACTGACAAAATGTCAGGAATCCTTTTTTTGTAAATCTAAATGTAGAACTGAAACCAGAGCTGAAATGTATTAAATAGCTGTCAAGTGGAGAATTACTGGGAGCTGCCTTCCACTCCGTGTAGAAGATGCCTTTCAAAATACTAAGTAGCATCATTTTCAGCTGATGCTTCACACAAGGAATGCAAAATTGGGCTTAGATGCACAGCCGGGTTAGAACAGCATCCCACTGTGGGCTGTGGTGAACAAGGGCAATTAGCACCCACTGGGAACCTGCCTCCATGCACCCAAGAGCTGTGGAAGGGCACAAGTGTTTAATAACTCCTCTGTTGTGGTCTTGCAATCTCATGTTCCTTGTGAAAGGCTAGTCCTGAACAAAGTCTTTGAGAGCACAGCACGTAGGGAGACCTTCTTTAACGTTTCAGGTGAGATCATGACAAAAGAACAGTGCACAGAAGGAGCTGACTGAGGCAAGGGAAATGTGGGGAGCACAGGCCACTGCCTGTGATTCAGCAATGATTAAGATGGATTATCATCACCAACTGGTCTGTGTGATCCTCCTCTTTCCCTCTTGCCCCCTGCCAACAGCCAGGACTCCCCACCATGAGCTACTCCAGGGAAGATGTTAACAGGCTGCCAAACCTTTCCAACAGTGCTGACTTGAGGTAGGAGCGTTGCAAAAACTTTTCTTCTTCATGTTGACAAGTCAGGTCTCATGCATCCAAACTCATTGAGCTCTACTTGATGAAAGAAATATAAAATCCTTCTGCTGCACCAACTAATAACCCTGAAAAATGTGAGCCAGGTTTCAACCTTGGCTCTCTGAAAGAGTCTAACATCAGATGGCAGTGGTCTGTCCCATCACAAAAAGCTCAGCTGTTCTGACAGTGGAAACTCACCTCAGGGATCACATCCTAGTGTGGCACTCATGAACCAGACGTGTGGCATCATTCACCCTGAGGTATTCTCTTCAGAAAGTCTGTCTCTATTTCTAGACCACTCTGAAGCTGTGGGGTGTTTTCTTGTGAAACAAATCAAGGGCAGACAAGTGAATAGTAACTGTGCTTGTATAAAGGCACTGCTTCCAGCCACCATTCCCAGGGATTGAGGCTAGGAAGGATGTAGAAAAGCTCCATACTGGCTGTAGGACACATCCTGTCTTCTGGGCATTGCATAATTTTGCTATCCATTATTTTTTGTTTTATCTTAAATATAAAAAAAATAGAAGTGTAAGGTTGAAGACAGAGGCCAAGAAAACCTTGCAAGCACTATGATTTCCTCTTTTCTGATAGGTTTTGTTGTTTCATTTAGCCTGCATTAGGGCTTTGCCTACCTTTTGATCTCAGCCCCACTGCTAGAACAGATTTGCTATAAAAAACCCACTGCTTTTAAAAGATGTTTGCTTTAAGTAAGTCTGGAGTGTGATTATTTTGACTTGAGAAAATAAGAGACTGTTTGTTTTAACTGAATTCATAACATATGTTTGTAATAAATGGACTTGGGCAGTTGTCCTGATGCTAAATGGGCCAAAATGTGAAATTACAGCAGCCTTGGTGAAATTTCAGCAGTGCAAAATTGAGGGGAAAAAAAAATCATGTGTGAAAGCTAACAACTGAGCAGAGTGAGGGAGCTTGGGGGCAGGATTTATGGCTGCACAGTATGCTGGGGGACAGGGAGCAGTGGAAATGTGAGCTCGGAGGGAAGAAAGGGTTTCTGAGGCTCCCAGTAAGACTGTGTCCCCTTGCCGTTTGCAGGACTGCAGACTGAGCTCAGCCATCAGCCACCTGTATTTCTCCTCAGGAGCAGCAGTTTCTGCTCGGACCACCTACTTTGAAAACCAAAGCCAGTTAAGGCAGACTTTAACTGCTTGGGTTCAAGATGTTGATGCAAACTGCCTGTTACCCAGGGAGCCCTAGCTACAGGACTTCTTTGGCTATCTGTGCCTCCAACTTCGAAAAGTTCACTGTGCATCTCTAAATGCACTCTCATGGACAGTCCGAGCTGGCAGGCTGAATATGATGACTGGAGAAATTTCATTGTACAGTTCCCACCACCTCCTCCTTTGGTGACACAAGGTCTATGGTAGACATAAACAGAGCACATTCTGGGTCAAGACCTCTGACTACAGAAACACTTCAATGGCTATATCCAATGGATTTCATAAAATGGGACAGGAGGAGATTCTTGCACTGTATTCAGTGTTAGCATGGCCTCACCTTGAGTATTGTGTGCAGTGCTGGACCCCACAATTTAAGAAGGATGTGAAGGTCTTTGAATTCATCCAAAGGAGGGCAAAGAATCTGCTGAAAGGGCTGAAAGGAATGTCCTATGAGGAGCAGCTAAGGACCCTGGGTTCTCCTAATTTGAAGAAAAGGAGTCTGAGGAGCCACCTCACTGTAGTCTGCAGCTTCCTGAGGAGGGGAAGTGGAGAGGGAGGTGCTGAGCTCTTCTCCCTGGGATTCAGTGATAGGACATTTGGCAATTGCTCAAAGCTGCACTAGGAGAGATTCAAACTGGATATTAGGAAGCATACGTTTAGCCAGAGTGTGGTCAAGCACTAGAGAGATGCTGATGCCCCAAACCTGTCAGTGTTTAAGAGACATTTGGACAATGCCCATAACGACTTGCTTTAACTTGGTCAGCCCAGAACTGGTCAAGCAGTTGGTTTAGATGAACATTGTAGGTTCCTTCCAACTGGAATAGGGCTATTCTATTCTATTCTATTCTATTCTATTCTATTCTATTCTATTCTATTCTATTCTATTCTATTCTATTCTATTCTATTCTGCCATGCACCAGGCTTGGGGAAGAATGGCTGGAAAGCTGCCTGGTTGAAAAGGACCTGGGCGTGTTGGTCAACAGCCAGTAGAATGTGAACCAGCAGTGTGCCTAGGTGTCCAAGAAGGCCAACAGCATCCTGGCTTCTATCAGAACTACTGTGGCCAGCAGGACCAGGGAAGTGGTTGTGCCCTTGTGCTCGGCACTGTTGAGGCAGCACCTTGAGTGCTGTGTTCAGTTTTGGGCCCCTCACTACAAGAAAGTTATTGAGGGGCTGGATCATGTCTAAAGAAGGACAATGAAGGGTCTAGAGTGCAAGTCTTGTGAACAGTGTCTGAGGAAATCGGGGATGCTTAGCCTGGTGAAAAGGAGGTTGAGGGGAGACCTTATTGTTCTCTACACTTATGCGAAAGGACATTGTAGTCACCTGGGGTCAGTCTTTTCTCCCAAGTAACAAGTGATAGGACAAGAGGAAATGCTGTGACATGGGAGGTTTAGATTGGATATTAGGAAAAATTCCTTTACTGAAAAGGTTTTGAAGCATTGGAAGTGGCTACCCAGGGAAGTGGTTGAGTTGTCATTCCTGGAGGTATTAAAAGGCATATAGATGTAGTGCTTAGGGACAAGGTTTAGTGGTGGACTTGGCAGTGCTACGTCAATGGTTGTACCTGATGATCTTAAACGTCTTTTTCCATTATTCCATGAGTCCATGATTCTATTCCATTCTATGCTATTCTCTATTATAGTTGCTTTATAGTCTGAGTGCTCTAAGTCGGTTTTATTTGACTTAAATAGTGTTCAAAAGCAAATGTCCCTTCACAGTTGCAGGGTATGCAGAGCCTCTAACCCCTGTGGACCCCTCAAACTCACCTCCTTCTCTGCTCTGCAGCCACCATAGCTCAGATGGGGAAGTTATCTGCTTTTTTCTTTTACTGTGATTTCCATAATAAACTAGACTAAGCCCTGAATTTAGTCTAGGCACAGTAAGCACTGACTTATGCAGTGAACAAAGACTTGAGGGAAAACCCCACAAGAATCAAACAACTAAGAGCAAACAGAATTTAAAATCAATGAAGTCTAAAAAATATGTGTCGTTCCCTCCAGCTTGTCTTTTTTTGAACTTGGGCTTGCAAAGAGAATCCTCAGATGTACTTCTATGTCTCTTCATTCCTGAGAAAGGATTTTTTGTTCTTTAATTATTTTCTGATCTCTTTACTTCAGGGTTGATCTCCATGAAGAAAACATCTCTGCTCCAGTCTGTGATTCTGTGACAGAGTAACACTATTTTCTCAGTAACAAGGCTCATTCATAGGTGGCTCTGCAAGAGATTAGAAAATACTTCTAATTCAACCTAGAGTGAATTTCCTCTGTTTTCTGAGACTGCTTCCTTCCCTACGATTGCTCTTGAACTTTCTCCTTTCAGATGTCAGCAACAGTGTCCCAGTAGAAAGGATTTCTTTGGCTGGTAATGGCCATGAAGGAGCTATGAGTCCCTTACCTTTGTAGAATTGCTCAGAAGGAATAACTTGTGTTCCAGCAGACCAGGTTTGCTTCATACAATGTCTGTGACGTCTTGAACAGTGGTGGTGCTCTTACCCACTTGGAAAGCATATGAGAAAGGAGATTCCCACTTCCAGGCTGCATTCAGCTCCAGAATGTTGCACTGCTAGGCAAGCCTTGACCTTGCTGTTGCTGACCACCTGGATGCATTTTGCATTGGGGAGAAAGTGGGGGCAGTAATGATTATACAGTACACACAGGAGAGTCAATAATAATGCCAAAAGGCAACAAACAAAGGAGTATTGAGACAGGGTTTGTTTTTGTAAGATTATACTCAATTCAGTCATTCTATGACTATATATATTCTTCTGTTTATTTATGTAATAAGCTGCCCTTGTAAGGCTCTGGCAGATAAAAAAATGGAGTCTTTCCAGATGTGTGAAAAAGGCAGTTACTTGGAGAGGATTTTATACACTGTGTTGCCACAAGAGATTTTTAACTCACCAATCATCTTCAAGAATATTTGGATTTTCCTTACTAAACCACAAAAACCTTAATGGGGAAAATCATTAAACATATAAAGTTATACCAGTATAAATATTTTACTAAAACCATTATTGAGATGGCTCTTGGGAACCTGTGTTTCTGTAAACTTTAAGGGCTATAATGAATATACACATACCCTTCTTCCCCTCTTCTTTCTCTCTTTCTATGAAAGGCCAAAATTGCTTCAAGTTATGGCTGTGAGGCTGAGGAGCTTTATGTTGTTTTCCTTCCTTGCCTGTCTTAAGAACACAATTTTCATCGTGGTATATGGCATAGCGAAAGGTATGTTAATGTCTGATGAACAAATGTAAATGTTTAAAAATGAGCTGAGAAAGCTGTATAATAGCAGAGCCTGGGAGGCCACCTTGTAGTGCCTGTGTTTTACGATCTGTGCTTTTAACAGCACAAGTGTAAGTATATTATAGTTCATATTTGAAAGGAGAAGAAAATCTTTTACGTGTCTTTCCTAAACAGCAAAGCTCTGCAAATTAACCCCTATGAAACCAGTTATATGAAGGACTTCATTACAAAGAAAAGTTGTATGACCTTCAACAACATTGCTCACTTGTTTTGGAGCTGTTTTTTTCCTTACTGCCGGTTTTACAGAAATCAAATTAATTGTGGTCCTTTCTGCCCTTTTGTTTTTCTGGAGAGGGAAAGAGAGAAAGGAACTCAGGTTTGAAACCTCAGTCTTTCTTCTGTATGAACATGCAAGCTTGCAAAAGAAGACCTTAACTTGTATTCTGTTTGGTTTTGGGGTTTTTTTTTGTCATATTTTAGAAGCTTAAATTAACTTAAAAGAAGAACCTGAGCCTATGATTCAGTGAGCACCCTCTGGGAATTACTGCCTGAAGGGATAAGGTAAGGAGAAATAACTGTTTCCTGTATCCAGGATGCCGCTGCATCCAAAGGACTGGGAGATGCTCTGGGCTGTCTTTGAGGAGTTAGTCTGTCATAGATCTTACCCTCTCTGACACCCTTTCAACTCTGAAACAGATTATAATTCATTCCAGAACTGAATTTTGCATTTCTCTCTGGTAGGACAGAGAAGGCCTTTTTATCTCTCACCAGAACAAGGTGAAGCCCTTCCCAGGGTTGCTGGGCATTGCTCTTCACCCTGAAGCTGGCCAGTGCCTGTAGGCGCTGACCCAAGCTTCACAGCTGCTTTATGTAGGATGCACTGAAAGAGGGGTTTTTTGGTGCAGCCCAATTGGTTTCTTTCTCTGCCTCCTTTGAAGTGATGTCACAGTTTTGAATTTACGTGGTTAAGTCAGAGTAGCCTTAAACACAGTGTATTCATGTGCCAGGAAATTGTGGATTTAGTGAAAGCTCACAACAAATCAAAGCAAAATATGAAGCTCTGTGTTTTATGTCTTTATTAACAAGTTTAATAAAATTTTAAATTTAATTACTTGTATAATCAAACAAAGGCTCCATAGTCTCTCAGTGTATTGTGCGGTTTTAGGGCCAACAGATATTGCAGAAGGGGGTATAACTTTTCCATAAGCCTTTAAGGAGTTTAATTACAATCACATTTCAAAAGTCATTTCAACTGGAAATGTAACTGGAAGTCATCAAATGAGTTTGCCTTAAGATATAGTACCTGGTTATATCGTGCTTGTGTGGGAATAATGAAGGATATATTCTTCACACACCCACCATACAGTTTATGTTCCTTTCCTTATAGTATATCTTAAGAACAACACAAAGTAAAGCATTATTTCTGGCTAAGCCCTGAATGTCGTTACAGCATCCAGTCCTTCCCCTTGTAAACTCTTCTGTTCAATAGAGGTGGCTCCTTTGGTGTTCTCTGCAGGCTGTGGTGTGTGCAGATACTCTCTTGACTAAAAATTTCTTCTGCATTCTGCTGAAGATACCCTTTCATCAATAGCTCCCTGATTTGTCATCCTCTAGTGCACGTGTGATAGAAGTATAGCTTGACCCCATTTGGGCTGTCATGTTCAAAACAGTACAGCTTTTCCTGTTGCAACATCCAGTTGGTTGCAATTGCACCAAAACTTCTTAGGAAGAAATGATTAAGTAGGAGGGTTAGAAGTTACTAAGGATAATGCCATTTCCAAGCTAGAGTGTAAATTGTGTACTAATAACCTACAAGGAGAGCTATGCCAATTCTTTGCACAGTAGTCAATAGGAATGTAAGTCAAAGGCCTGGGACAGCCTTATCATGCCATAGGGATGAAGTTGAATCTGTGACACAGCTGTTCGTGCAACAGAGTTCTCAGCTATGCAAAAATCCATCCCTCTCTCTGCAGTTTGAACCCCTGTCAGATCACGTGTCCAACCTGATAGATATGTTTCCTCTGAGATCTTGGTTTCCTTCTGTTGGTGGCCACAGCAGATATGGAGGACTTCAGTCATCGCTCCTAGCAGTGATTACCTGCCATAGGCTAAATGAGGTGTGCACAGAGCTGCTACATGTGCAAGTGATCACAGTAATTTACCCTCCCACAAGTCTGTAGATGGTTTTTTGCGTGGGACAGTGTGTAACAACATCAGCAATGGGAGCAGACCTGACAGCTGGGCTCCATTTCTGTGTAGTGAAGAATTATTCTCTCTCAGTGTTTTCAGCTGACTTAAGAGGCAGCTGTTGGAAAAACAATCTGGGAAGTAACACAATGGATTGAGATAAGAAACCTCTTGACACAAAATCAAAGATCTCCACCAGACACAGCAGTTTGGAAATCAGAGGCCTTGGGCTGTAATCGCTAAAAGCATGAGGCTCCACACATGTGATGTGTTTCTCACTCTGCTTCTGCCTTGGGTTTGACCAAGGACAGGGGGGATGTGGTAGGATGCTGTGTCTTGGACATCACACACTTATCAGTCTCCACAGCTCCATGGCTTCTCTGGTACCCTGGGACTTGGCAGCCCTGGGCAGCCAGTACAGGGTGGGGATGCCATGCCCAATACAGTGAGAGGAAGCAGAAGAGAAGTCATGTTGCTTCATAGAGGTCTAAACCACTAGCACCATCAACTGAAGACACAGGAATCAGGTGGGACAGGGACAAAACCAGACTGTACTGGGACACACACACAAGATAACATAGGAGCATGACCTAGACCCGTGCAACTAAAATGCCATCTTGTCACTGCCAGCCACCAACCCAAGGCCAGCTGGAAACAAACCCATAGACCTTGGGGTGCATCTGCCAAGAGACAGGAACTGTGACAGAGTGCCTGACAGTGCTCACAGACACCAGCTGGTGAACACAGGGTCATGGGACGCCTAGAAATACAACACACTGTTTTATTCATCATTAGAAAGTAAAGCCGGTTCCAAATCAGCAAACACCCGTGTATATTGAACTCAGTTTTCCAAATTTATAGAGCTGAGCACTGACAAGGAACCATTTAGTGGAGAAGACAGTGAGCTCTTTTGCTGGGATCTTTCAGATGCCATGGCTGAAACACATTCATCATGGTAACCCAGCTCTCTATTTCTCTGAGTCGTGTGCTGCAAACAGTCTCTCTACTCACCAACCCAGATCAACCTTGTCATTACAATTTGTCACACATCTTGCTTTATGTGTGATGTTGTACTGGAATATTTTATCTTCCACATACTACTGTGGGCTGGGAGTCTGGGTCAAAGCTTGAATGGGGCGGGGGGGGGGGGAGGGGGGGATGGAAAGCAGGAATGAGAGAAGGACAAAAAAGAAGGAAATTGCAAACATTAGTAACTACCATATTTCCTCCAGAGGTTTGACATTTCCTGTAGAAATAAGTCAGTGTTGTGGCAGTGATGACAGTATGGTGGAGACATACTCAAGCTAACTTTAAAGTTACCGTCAGCAGCCTTAGAACCATGGGAACTGTGGCTGGCTATGAAATCACTGGAGCAGCGGAGGGAATGCTCGGCTCTGAAACACACTATGAAGAGACAGCTACCAAAATCTGGACTAGCATTCTAACATTGTCATGGTCACATCACCCTGTGACACAACCAAAGGGCGTGTGCAGACGCATCTGAAATGATAGATGCATGTTTGCTACATCTTTTTGGATCAGAACCTGTCACATGCTTATACTTTCTCTGCTGCAGTAAGTCCAAAGTATACCACAAAGGAGATGTAGTTTGGTTATTTTCCTGGGTTTTATGCCTCTTCAGATATTTTGATATTTTAGAAAAATATTTCCTTCTCTTAATGTTGAGTCATTCCATCAAAAAGGTAAAACATACAATCTGTAAAGATTCTAGCCATATCTTTGCAAACAATAGGAGGTTTAGCAAAGTTTATTCTCAAATTTGCGCCAATTGCTATACTGGTTTCAGTCCCAGGGCATTCATACGAACTCCATTTATAGTTTTACCGACCTTATACCTGTTAGTTCTGGCTTGGGAAAAAAAGCCAGTTATGAAAAACAAAATTAACAGAAACAGAACAGTGAGAGTAGCCTAATTTCCATTCTGCAAGTGATATTGTTATTTTAAATGACTTTGATATCATAAGACAAATAATTTTCAACTGAAGTTGGAATATTATTTCTTTTTAAAAATTAGCTATAAATTTTGAGTCACTAGAAGAGTTTGTCTTTGAGAAAATTAAAATAATTTGGTCCAGACTTAATGTCTAGTGTTTAATTGGCATTTACTTCAGTTCTATTTTACTTCTAAAGTGGATTCCAGAAAGACATTCAAATGTAAACTAGAATTTGGAGTTAAGCGGTTCATCTGCCCTCATTTTTCAAGAAACATGGGTTAACCTGAAGGACTTTATCACCACAGTGAAGAGAAAGAAAAAAAAAAATCTTTATGGCACCACTTAAAACCACAGAGGAAAAAGCAAAATAAAACACAGTCACATAAATATGGGATTGGAGACAATTGCCAGTGCTGTGGAGGGGATGCTAAAATAAGGGAAGTGCTCTGGTGTGAACAGCTGTGGCAGAAATGTCTTTGAGCGGCATACTTATGTTAATCTTCCCCCCCCCTAACATCCAATTTGCCTGAGTGAAATAAGCTGTCAGTAAGAGTACGATTTTTCCCAGCAGAAACACGGGGACTTTTCGTAAACCAGCTCTGTATTGGTCACTTAGCAAAATCCCCAGCATAAGCCTTGCTGACGGCAAACTGCCTGTAGCTTTATGTCAGCGAAACATGCAAGCAGAGAAACAGCTCTGCTAGATAACTCTACCAAACTGCCTCTCCTGATTTTGTAACCCAAACAAAAACCAAAACAATTCCCTCCGCCCTCCTCCCCTTCCCCTTCCCTCCTACGTTAAAAGAGGAGCAGCCGCCTGCTCAGGCTATACAAACTCCCAATCTTTTCACAGTCCCAGTCCCCCTGGGCCAGGGGAGCAGCCTGCTCCCCACTAACCTCCTTCCAAAAAACGCCCCCGCCCCTTGCAAGTGAGTCATCTTTATAGGGCTCCCCGGGGTGCTCCCAAGTGCTTTTGCCCAGAAACCCCCCTCCATAACCCCGGGCTTTCCACCTGTGAGGGGATGGCCCATGGGAGACCAGAGCAGCTTTCGGTAACCTCCCTGCTTGCCAGATGCAGGGTGGGGTCTCTGCAGCCCTCACACTCCAATATCGCATGATGTCAAAATCTCCTTCTTTTTTAAACTAAAAAGAAGAAAAAACAACCCAGACCAAAAAATTCTCTGTATTTACATTTCAGGAACTTTTAATTCCCTTTCCCAGGCTTTGCATTTTGTAGCATCCAACTGCTGAAGTCTTCTCACTCACTGGCACTGATTAGAAGATCACCCATGCTGCAGATTGTTTTGGTTTGGTTTTGTTGGTTTTTTTTTAATTTGGAAAATGCAGTTCTTTCAAAATCAAAATGCCATTTGCAAAATCTTTGTGATTATGTTCAAATCTCCTTTTGAAAGTGGCCCAGGAATAAATGGTCTGACACAGCTGAAATCTCTGTCCTGTTTCAGCATTTTTTATGATGAGTCTTTTGAGTTCTCAGTTCAAAATAACGTTCAGTTTATGTCATTTTTCTCTTTAATATGCTATATTCTTATACCAAAAAAAAATCCAAGATCAAAATGAAACACTTTGTTCAATCCAACAATATTTCTGTCCAATTTCTTTTAAACAGGTCTTCAAAATTGGTGTGTTTTGGTCTGAATTGACAACAAAATCCTTTTACAGAAGTTAAAAATGGGTATTATGACCACGTGTCTGTGTGAGGAGAGTGCTTGGGCAATGTCCATTTCTTAAAGCCCAAAGATCCGCTTGTGGAAAACCACCTGTGGTATCTCTGAACATAACTACCAGGCTAGACCAGGAATTTGTAGCACACAACCTGCAGTTTGTGCTTCACAATCATTCCCCTTTGATGCTAATTCCCAGTTTTGCAATGCTCAGCATCACAGCATTTAGCTTCCACACCCTGTGTGTTTGTGCACTTAGTGAAGAGACTGGAGCTGACAAGTAGCAGCAAAGGAGCAGAGGGCGGCCTAAAAGCAGTGCTTTGAGGAAACAGATCCACTAGTAACATCAGAGGACAAGGGGATTTCTTAAGTCCCTCTCCACTCTGCAGTAGCTTTGTATATTCACCTGCCCCACTAAATGATGTTTCCTTCCATGGAGGTTTCAGGCCCCTGAATTCTGCTGAGAAAGGGGGAAATGATATGCTGTCTTTCAGAAAACACACACAGTTAGCAGCAGTATTGCATTTTCTGGTTTTATATTCTGTTGTTATTGCTCTGGCTTCATCCAGGTCATGACTTGCCTGTCATCCTGTTGCTGGCATGAAACTCGGCAGAAAATCTATGAAGCCCTCTGCCCAAATCAATGGTGGTGTGATCACGTGCTGAGACTCATCTGGAGTCAGATGGAGTTGGGGACTGCTTGGGATGCACAGGTCCTGTAGCAGTGATGGGGAAGGCACAACCACCAAAAAAAAAAAAATGTTTATCTAAATTGTCCTCTGGAACTCATCCATGTCTCTGTCTGAGACACAAGCGGGTACCTCCCCACAGACCTTCCCAGATCCTGCTTTTCAAACTATTGTACAGAAAAAGGGTGGGAAGTTTGTTCTGCACATTTTATTTTATTTTTTTAAAAGGATGAGAAAGTTTAGGGTCCAGATATAAATTATTTTCACGCAAAGATGTCTTTAGGAGCTTTTGAATAACCACAGAAGTCGATTTCATAAAAAATTTACCACTACTGGAGGAAGTATATCTCTGACTACACAGCAGAAACTAAATCATCTATTTTGCTTCACAAAGCTGCTTTTTATTGTGTAAGGAAGGCAGGGAAAACCCTCGAAGAGCTCCCCGAGCGGGAAACCATCCAGAGAGAGTTGTTATTATCTCCATGGCAACAAGGGGTGATGACGTGAGCAGCCACTCTGGATTATTCTTGTTTAGCAACAAGCATACAATACATAAATACATGTTTGGTGACTAGAGGATTACAGAGACAGTAATGAATTGTTTGCAGGTCCTTATCCATCCAACTAGCCAGTAAAACTGGTGGGTGACAGAGATTATTGGAAATCAGAGTGGCTGACATTATGAGTTGCCAATTTGCTGGTTTAATTTTTAATATGAAGACAACCAGAAGGAAGTTAAAATATCCCTGAAGGATTTTATACTGCAAAAATCAAGAGGCTACTTTTATTGCTATTTACTTTTTATAACACAGCCTACATTGACAAATGTGAAAAATCTCTGCTTATGCGGTGACCCCAACCTGGGCTGTGACAGAGGTTTGCCCATCTGCGTGAACCTGTCCACACACAGGTTGCAGCCCTAGTGCACACTCAGGCAAGCACAGACTTTTCACGAGCAGGTCTACCCCAAGTCCACCACACATATCACACATCTTCAGAGTGCCTTTGCCAAGCTACGTGTGTATCTTTACCTGGGAGGACAATCAGACCCCTTGGAGCATGTCTGGTCTGTAACTGAGTCATGAAAGACTAATGTTGTGATGACGGCTGCTAAGGGAGGGTCTCCTTTCACTCAAAGAATTGTCACTGTCTAATTTATATGTCTGACCAAACCTGAAGTCTGTGGCATCAGATTCTGATGTCTAAAATGAAATACCTCAGCTATCATCTCAGCTATCAAACTCCAGAGGCAGGAAATAGAGCTAGATGAGTCACCTCTTAGATAAATCTCCTACGACATTTTCTTTGTTGCTGTTACTGAGAAGTCTTTATCAGCCAATGTTCTTTTAACTATTTTTGCACTATTCCCTCTCAGCAGTCAGGCAGACTTTCTCCCTTCCCCCCTACAGCAATTAATGTAGTTACTTCCAGCTAATAGCACAAAATGGTTTAATTCATTTCCAGACTGTCTCATGAGAGGACGCAGCTGGGAACGGGGACATCAACTCTTTGCACTGAGCTGTGGATCAGTTAGGAGATGTGTCATCGGCAATGTTAAAAAAGACTTATGGTGGGGTGGGAGTGAGCAAGAGGTAGCTTAGCACAACACGGGACAGACCCTCATATATACTGACCCTCATATATACTGAAACATACACCATGGTAAATCCTCCGCCACAGCTAGAAGAAATGAAAGCTCACCTCCAAGCTGAAGGAGGCTCTTTCCAAATGAGAGCAAGCTGGCAGCTCTCCTGGAGCAAGGAAGTATCTGGCTGCACAGCAATTTGGACAGCTTATTTCCCTGTTTGCCTGGCAGTTGGAGATGCAAGGCATGCTGCATTAGGCAGGATCACTAGATAGGGATGTGCTTGTTTTTTAAAACTGAAAATAAGCAGCATTCCTGTTACTTTAATGTGAGTATCAGTTTTCCTTTGAAATTTAGCAGAGGGCTGGTAACAATTACCATATTTTAATGATTATCAACAAAAGAATATCTAAATCACAGCAGGATTTTTTAAAAACTAGTTGGTGGTTCCTAAAACATACATTTCTGGTGCATGATTTGCATCAATCTTCCAGGGCCTGATTTTCAAATGTTGAAATATTCAGTGCTTCCAGAAAATCAGATGTCTTAATAACTTGGATCCAAACCCATGAGGCATTGAAAGGCATACGTTTGAAAATCTTGGCATTTTGCGGGCTGCTTTTGTCTTCTTATCCAATTAACTTCCCATTACATGTACAGCTACCAAATAGAACCTGTGTCTGTGATCCTGCCACCATCCTCTTGCCAATCCAAAAAGCTCAAATATCATAAATCAGCTCCTTCCATCAAAAAAACCCCTAAAACAAAACAACCAAACCCCGAAATGCAAACCCCCCAAATTCCACCTCACAAAAAAAACAGTGCCACAAAAATATTGCTGCTAAATTTATGTGATGTTTTTTCAAAAAAAAAAGTTAAAAATTTATGTTGGACTAGAAGACCTCTTGAGGTCCCTGCCAAACCAAACTATTCTTTGACTATTTTATCACAATCATGTGGGAGTTTTGTCCTTTCCTCCTTGCCTTTCTTCCTCCCCTTTCCTTTTCTCTTTCCCTTTCCCTTTCCCTTTCCCTTTCCCTTTCCCTTTCCCTTTCCCTTTCCCTTTCCCTTTCCTTTTCCCTTTCCCTTTCTCTTTCCCTTTCCCTTACCCTCCCACTCCCCCTTCCCTTTTTCTTTTCATACTATTTTACCCATTCCCAGGAGGCATTGGAAAGAATCCTTCCAGCTTTCTCACAAGCACAGTGGTGTAAGGGTTAGCTTACCAGAGTTCCATAGGCTCCAGCTGGCTCTCAAAGCTTGTATGAATCTGAACAACTTTCTGTCTGTTGAACAATTTTCTGCTCTTAGGCAGATAAGAATTTTTGCATCAGTTATCCATCCCTACCATGCTCATCTGTTGCTGGCTCTAATGGTACTCCTGAGTGTCTCAGCCAAGAGCCAACATCCACTGACATGCACCCTGGACAAGAAGTGAGCAAACAGGAAGCCCTCTCTGAGAACTTACAAACTAAAGTTAAGAGCAGAGACAATAAATGGATAGAAACAATCATACAGGAAAAGCAAGACTATATGGGTCAGAGAGACCAGCAGGACATTTATTAATTTAGCAGCCTACCAGCTTAAATAGTGTGAAACGGATTGATGAGTTTAATTTGCAGCTTACAGGAGCTCCTCCTGAGACTGAAGACAGCTCAGTGACAAAGCACTGAAGTGTCAGCTTGAAATTTTGCTAAGAAAAAGTGTGTGGTTCAGAGTTGGAAACATATATTCCTATAGTGACCAGCAGATGACAAACAAAACAGCTGAAGATATGAAGGTCTATGAAAGCACAGATATCAGTATGGTGGGTGAGTGTGGTGGTTTAGCCCTGGCTGGAGGCCAGACGCCCACCAAAGTCAGTCTAATACTCCCCTTTTTAGTTGGACAGGGGAGAAAATATGTATTAAGAGGTTCAGGAGTCAAAATAAGGACAGGGAAAGATCATCCTGTCATAGAATGACATGGGCAAAACAGACTCAACACAGAGTGAAGGAAAGAAAACTACCTAATTTATTACACTACACTACAAAGAACAGTGAAACCAGAGTCGGAAGCATGACCAGATCTTGAAACAAACACAACGAGATCTTAAAACACTTTCCCCCCATCACTTAGCAGACTTTAGTCAGAATTTTGCTCCCTTCTTCCCCTCGCTCACAGTACAGGGGGGCAGGGACTAGGAAAAACAAATGGGGCTCTCGCTTACTTCTTCACGAGCTGTTTTCCTTTTCCAGATCTTAAAACACCTATACCTCCCCCCCCACCCCTCCCTTAATAGCAGACTTCACTCTAGTCATGATTTCACTCCCTCCTTCCCCTCAATCGCAGCACAGGGGGTAGGGACTGGGAGATGGGGGCTTCGGTCAGTCCCTTGCAAGTTGGTTTCCTTCTCAGCCGGGGTGGGTGGGGGCATTCATTCCACACCCTCCCCCTGCTGCACCCTGGGGTCTCACCCACGGGAGACAGTCCTCCATGAACTTCTCCAATGTGAGTCCTTTCCCACAGGGCTTTGCCTCTTTATCACAATGTCTCTCAGTCCCAGTCCTCCACAGGATTCCAAGCCTCCCCCCAGCAAACCTGTTCCGGCGCAAATATCTCTCTCTCATCTCTGTGTCTCTGATTCTCCTCATGGCTGCAAGTGCTGGCAGGGGCTTGTTCCAAGGTAAGGTCACAACGTCTTCCCCATGTCTCCACCTGCTCCATCCAGCGTGGAGCCCCTCCACAGGCTACAGGTGAGGTCCCGGCCTTTTCCATGGGCTGCGGGGGGAACACCCGCTCTACCATGGGTTTCTCCACGAGCTGAAGGGGCATCATTCTCTCCGGCACCTGAGGCGCCTCCTCCCTCACCCTTCCCAGCCTCGGTGTCTGCACAGCTCGTTACATCTTCTCACTCCCTCCTCCGTTGGCAAAATGCAGCTGCTTCTGGGTTTTTTTCTCCTGTATGTGATTCTCAGAGGTGCTATGACTATCTCTTGGCCACAACTGTGGCCTTGAACTGCCTGGAGTTTACACTGAGGCTGGCAGAAAACTGTAACTGCCGCTTACAAAAACCGTCTCAGCAGCACAGCCTCACAAAACCGCAACAGTGAGTTAGAAACGGATGGTTTGGAAAGGTTCAGAGACAGGAACCCTAATTCCTCATACACACTTCAGCTCAAAGCACATTGAGAAGAAAGGCTTGTGGCAAGTGAAGGTACCCAAACCAAGTCTTCATTATTTTGAGGAAATGAGGGAAACTAATATCTCTGTGTCCAAGAGAGCCATCCTGTATCTGATGTGCATCTCAGATACCGCAAGGCTAGGAGAGGAAAGATTGCTGAATATAAAATTTTGGTTTGGTTATTACTTTTTAAAAGATTTGGTTATATTTTTGGAAGAATTGTTATCTTTTCAGAAGAATTTTTAGAAGATGATGTTATGGAAGTCTATAAAGCATCTGCATCTGGCACCTAAGGAATCCAAATTCTTTCTGAGCACAGCTCTGGATTTATTACTATATTCCCTTTCGAAAACTGGTCCCAGTGGATAGCTGACCCCTGCCTTTTTATGGCTCACTGACTCCTTGACAGCTACTTCTGGGTGGCTGTAGGTTACAAGACAACTGTTTCTTCAGTAACTATTTACCTGCTCCCTTGTGGATTCCTCTTCCTTAATGTATCCTGGGCTTCACACAAAGGACTGGAAACCCAGCCTGTGTGAGTTTGTAAAGTCATAGGCGAAAGGAAAGTGACTGACTCACAAAAGATCCCAATCAGCTTCTAATTCAGCTTTTCTGGTAAAGGGTCATGTACCTGGAGGCTCTTTCAGGAACTTCTTTCATAAGAAGGAAAGCCCCAACATGCTCATGTTGCCTATCTGATCTTTTTCCTGGGCTTTGCGAGCAAACACAATGGTGAGTGGAAACAAGGAATGTTAGACACTTTTATTCTTGTTAGGCTCTTTGGGGCAAGCTAAGAAGGAATTGGTCATGCTTGGTGATTTTGTGCTGTTTAATCAGATTCAGATGACATGTTTGTTGATAGGTTTCTGCAGAAACATTGCGAAATTTACTCACTGACAATGTGACATTTCAGAAGTAAGGAAGACAAGTTTCATTTATGTCTTCTGTCTAGATAAATGTTTCCTGTAAAACAGGAGCTCTTAAAATTATGTTAAATTATACATAATTTATATAGTGTTAGTATTAAATATACTCACATTTTTCCTACTGTAGGAGCTGTTTTGACACAGCTAAAAAATGGGTCCAGACCCATAAAGACATCTCTGTGGACTGGTGGTAGATAAGAATTGCTATTTTATTTAACATTTTAAACCAGATGAACTCAAAGAATTTTACATTGTGGAAAAGAAACTGAGCAACCTCTACTTTAAAAGTGTTTGTGCCATGCTTTATTGATGAAAATTCATGTAGTGGACGTGAACCCACAGTCTTCTCCCTCAAGTTGCATGCTCAGATTCATATGGTGCATCAGTGATCACAGCTGAACTTTGCACAGGAATAATATCTCTAGGAAGATGTTTTTGAAGAAAATAGGATGGTTTTTTTTACCCCACTAGGAATTTGCCAGTTCCATACTGTTTAGTTTTCCCCTAATATCCATGTGCTTCTATTGCAACTTGTGACTGCAGAGCTAATACCTTATATTGTCACCAAAATATATTTGAAATAGAGTACAAAATCTCTAATTTGATTGAATTTCTTTCAGAAGTAACAATTCCTTAACAAGGACAAGAAAAAGAGGTACATGTGGTTTCCCATGTGCAGATTAGTGTCCAGTATTATCTCCAATGCTGTCACTGTACTCCTGGCTAGTCCATAGGGTGGGAGAGTTTTTCTCAATTAAAATATTTTCAAAACTGGTCACATCTGAATTCTCTTTTCTGATAAGAAAACTTCCAACTGAAGAAATCCCAATCAGACCTAAAATTGCTGTCAAAATGGTATATTGGGGGAAAAAATAATCATTGGCAATTTGGCTCTTCTTTCCTTGTCTTACTTTGTCAGGTTGCTCAAAAACATGCAGATCAAACCAAAAAAGCCCTGGTAGTGAAAATGCTATCATCTGCAAGATTACTTTCACATTATGTATCTCAGTTCTCAAAGAAATAGCATTGAAACATATTTATATATTTAATTTTTTAAGTAAAAGGTTTTTCCCCCCTCTATGAAGTGAAAAGGTGCATTTTTACTTGGCCAAGTCAATAAATCAACAAAGTTGCCTTGTTGGTTGTTGTTCTTGCAGTAATGGAATTACATGATACCAAGCACACATACATGTGCCAACACCCTCTCATCTTAGCATACAAGCTTTCATCCAATCAAAAATCCAGATAGAGATTGAAAATTTATGTCTTGGACACTTTATGATTAATTGTAAATTGGCCTAGAAATATTAGCTTAGTAAACAGCCTGTGTAAGGAAATATACTTTTAAAAATATACGTGTCAATGCCCAGTTCTAATAATGAATGAATAAATAACACTTCTGTGATATATGAGGTGATGGCAAAAGGGAATGCTAAGAGGGATGTCATAGCTAAAGGATTAAATTAAGTTGTTTGAGGAGGGCTACACCACACATGGAGTCTCCCTAGATGCCTTGGCTGCAAAGGAGGACAGCTGTCATCATTCATACCTGTACATTGCCTGTCTCTGCTCCACGCTGGCATAAGCCCCTGCACATGTCTAGGATCCTTTACAGAGACCAACTGAACTTCTCCAGCACCTAGGTATTGTCTTTGTCTTGTACAAAGCTCACTTTGTACATGCTTTGAGATTTAATTTCACTTGTAAATTATGTATGGCACTAAGGCAGAGTCCAGGAGACTGGTAAACTTTGGTTGGATTTTTTTTTAACTATTTATGAGTCTTCGGTGTATGTGATTTAATTTCAAGTGGAGTTACTAAAACACTTCTACCCATCATCATGTTGGTTTTGGAAAAATAAGAATTTAACTGAAAAAATGCATACTAATAAGTTCTCTGGCATTTCATGATCATAATACCAAAGACATTAAACCTGTTTAGTCTCTCAGCAATGAATATACAAAAGGCTTAGTTACTGTGAATTGTACATCTCCATTGATTTTAATTGGAGGAACATTTGCTTTATGTCCAAAGCTGGCTCTGTTTGTCCTTATGCTCCTTGGTTTATGTCACAAGTATCAAACAAACTTTGTTAGGGCTAAACTGGTTGGCATTCAGACATTAGTAAGTATTAGCCCGAAATACTTCTTGGGAAATGTTTCCAGCAACCCAGAAACGAGAAGTGTAGAAAACAGTAGAAGTTGAATATTCTGTATTTGAAAAGAATAGGGACGGATTTTCTGTATATTTTTTTAAGACTTTTAAAGGCATATTTCAGGCTTGGAACTATATTTAACAAGAAGCAGGAGTTAAGCTTCTTTCCACTGCTGCCTTTAAAAAAAAAAAAAAAAAAGAAAATGACTCATTTTCATTGCATTGCCATTAATTAGTTTATATGCCACTTAAACTGAGGTTTTATACTTTAAATCACAGTGCAAAACATGGTGCACAATAGAAACTATTTCTGCCCCATTCACAGCAGTTGAGTTCTAGTTTGATTGGTTTCAATGCCAGTTCCTGAAATAGTACTTTGCTCATTAGTTCCCCGCAATGCAGGAA
This sequence comes from Gallinula chloropus, assembly GCF_964237585.1. Taxonomy (NCBI): domain Eukaryota; kingdom Metazoa; phylum Chordata; class Aves; order Gruiformes; family Rallidae; genus Gallinula; species Gallinula chloropus. Next base: position 14,247,887 of record NC_140086.1, read on the forward strand.
AACTGATTCCACATTTTTCTCCATGATGATGCCATCTTAAGCTGCCCATGTGTCTGGACCCTTTTCTTCCTCTCCCTTCTCCTCCTGCAATGTACCTGTCCTTTGAAGACAGTGAAGACAGTGCTTGTTCTACCACCTCCAGGGCTACTCTGGGCTTTGAATTAATGAAACAATGTTGGTTAAAACCAGATATTTTAAAATTAAGTCTGAATAATTTGCTGGTTTCCACTGCATGCTATGGTCCAACAGAAAGGGACAATAGGGCAGTAGGATTCAGTACCTGGGTACAGGGAGCCATCAGTTGACTTTGCCAGTAAGTAGACAGTGTGGCCATACCTGCAAGCAGCACCTCTATAGTCACCAGGTCTTCAGGGAAAACACTTCATTCCTATTCCACTAATGAAGAAAATGATATAATCTAAAGTGCATTGGCTGCTTAAGGTATTGATTGGTTAGCTTGATGCTCCTGCAGTGTTGAAATCTCACTGCTATGTCTCTGGCTGACTGAATGAAATTTTGTTGTCTTGAGGAGAAAAAGAGCCCAAATGGTTCACAGTGTCTAGAAAGAATTTGCCAGTCATTCCTACTGAATGCAGTATGGTCTTGCCTGTGAATGTGCATGGATGCTATCATTGCATCTAACCAAAATCATACAAATGGGTAGCAAAGAGTCAAAGTATTAACGGGGTTTGATGCCACAGTTAAACAACCACCATCAAAAATCACAAAGAACACAAAGAAATGATGACATTGTAACTTCTCTGGTGACTATGACTCCTTAGGAAATACTGCTATTACTTTAGCTGTGAAAACAGAAACTTCATTTTTTACCTTGTTACTGCAAAGCTAGAAGAATATTTTCCCTCATATTCCTCTAAAGTAAAAATTAGAAATGCTACAAATAAGAAAGAAAACCCGTGGAGAGGGAGAAATGAGAATGCATGGTTAAACAGGGGTGGTTTGAGTACATCTGCCTGGACATTCACACGGCAATATGACTGTGCTAGCACAGCCAGTGATCCACTTGGAGTATTAAGACTCAGTTAAGAGCATGAAGGGGCCATGACCCACATCAGTGTGCAAAACAGACTGTACTTTTTTTCAATTCTTAGAGTTGTTCAACCTACTGCAGATCCTTCTCTGAACAAATCCATTGGTTTTACCAAAAGTTTTCTTTTTCCTCACATTTTTTTTTCAGGAATACAGTGGCAACCATCCCCACCACTTCTGGACAGGCAGAGTTATGATGCACTGCCTTGAAATACAGTGGTTCTAGGAGTGAGAAGACATTTTTCTCCAGACAAAAGCATAAATGGCTTACACTGCAGTACACCAGTAGATGGTTTAAAGGTGTATTTGATTCCTTATGTGGCTTTGTTGTATAGACATCACATATGCACAAACCCCAGTGTGTGTGTGTTGGGGGGGGGGTGGATATGTTTCAAATAAACAGTGTGTCTAACACAGCAAATGCACAAAAGTGCGTGCACAAATGAAACATAAGTTGTTCATCTCTTTTGGTCATCTGTGTTAGACATTGAACACTACCACCTGTTCTGGAGGGGAAAAAAGAAGTTGTTCAGAGAAAGAACTTGCCCTGGAAAAAAATCACCTGCTAACTCACTGTTCATTAGAGGCTGATTTATGCACAAAAGCCTGAGAGCTTCTAACCTTTCCAAAGCTCTTGGGTATGTTTGTTCTGGTGAAGAAAAAAAACAGTGAAGACTTCAGTTTGGTTCATATGTCTTACCGTAACAGTGAGCCTATTTGCTGAGATTACATTTTTATTAAAGATGGTCTGGTCACATTGTCCATAGTTTCTTATATCTTCTGTCATTAGAAAGGCAGATGGTTTTCTTTGATCAAGCCTCATCAGGACGGTCAGTGGCTTCATCTATATTAGCAAATAAAGCAGTACCAAGCAACATGCTGAACACGGGAACTCAATTGTCTCTACTGGCAGGCTATTTAGGATGGTCCATGTCATTGTGTTGCCTGGGTTCATCTCCCATAAAACTCCCAGGCAGGGTTTAGACATTAGTGCAGGCTAAGGATCATTTTCTTTTTGGTGGAGGGAGTATGGGCCCCTTGTTTCAGAAGACGTGTGTGCTTGGTGACATTAGAGCTAACAACTGTTCCTGGGCAGCTGTAATTTACCATTGCAAATACAGTCATTTTATGCTCACTGATTCTCTGTATTTGTCAGTGTCATTATTTGTTGTTTCTCAGGTTGCAGACCACAAACTTTCTGGGGCAAGGACTTTGTTTTCTTTGATCATATAGCACACTAGGATACCGGTCCCTGACTGTGTCCCCTTCTGCAGTCCAAATAATGAATCATTCTAAAACTAATTCAGAATAGTGCTTCAGACAAGGGTATAGTAAAGAATGGTGTGGAAAAGAACTATAAAAGGCAAAAAAAGCAAACAGCTACATTCTCCACTGTGGAAACCATTTATTTACATACCCTTGTTCTCCCTGGACATTTACATCGGTCACAGAATAAGCAACCAAAGCAAGGTATGAACATACTTTTCATGTGTTGTTATTGCTGAAATTCTGTGCAGTTGCTGCCCTGTAAGGCTCTTGATGCAATCATGAAGAAATCCCTTCTTACACTGTGTGTTAGGAGGCTGGAATAAAGGGCTGGCTGCCATGAACTTTTCTATCATTATTTTCCTTTTTCCTCCTGACATTTCTAAACACAAACACTTGCAATCACTTTTAGAAGGGAACCCTGTACACATGCAAAGCAACAAGGGATTCCAGCAGCAGGACAGATGCATCTGAACAATTGGTAAACTCCCAAGCTTTGATGTAGCTGTTAAGTTGGTGACTGCATTTCTTTCCAGTCCATGTGGAAATCTTCAGCCTGGAGCTACAGAGGGCTGGTGTTGACATTTCTGATGCATTCGGGACACTCCCAAACATTACAGATGTACTGATGCACAAGTTGGAGTTCTGATGTTAATGAAAATGTATGAATATTACAAACAATCTGATTTTAAAGCTCAACTATTGGACCAGTTCAGTTGGGAAGTGTACTTCTGCTGAAGGCAAAGAATTTACACCTCAGAAGTAATCTGGCATGAGAAAGTGACTCTGAAGCATACTACAGTGTGTCTGAGAAAACACTGGGGGAAATAATCAGCCATTTGTGTCAGGGATAAAATCTATTGGCCAGGTCGATACACAAAGAAAGCTAATTATATCACACATCTTGTCAGTGAGGGCCCTCTGTCTCAAACATGCAACCTGTTACCTTCAATAGATAGGGAAGCAATACTTCTCCGTGGATTTTGCATTGATGAAAACAAATTCAGTGGTGGGATTTTATTTCAGATGAAGCCCCAATCCTAATTAATTAATTAGGTTAATTCAATGACATTTCACAGTTTGTAAATTAAACAACTGTGTCTTTGTCTGTTAGGCAACATTAAAATCTGGCTTGGGGATTTTTCCTTTTCCCCTTTGTCTTGGTTTTCAGTTGGGACAGAGTTAATTTTCACAAGAAGCTGGGAAGGAACAGAGTCAGGACAGCTGACCCAAAGGGATATTCCATACTGTATGACATCATGCTCAGTACATAAAGGGTGCTGGCTGGAGAGGAGGGTCTGGGTTGGGATGGGCATCAGGTTTTGGAGCGATAATTTGCATTGTGTATCATCCACATTTTATCTTCTAGATATTGCTGTTGTTATTTTCCTCTTCCTTTGCTGTCCCAGTAAACCATTCTTATCAGAAGCCACAGGTTTTACCTGTTTCTTCTGATTGTCTTCCACGTTTCACAGGGGCAGGGCAGGAGTGATGGAGCAGCCATGTGCTGCTCAGCCTGATGGCTGGCTCTAAACCACAGCACCCTTTTGCATCGGCCTTAGCTGATTACATCCCAGAATAGTGCCTTACAGAGAAGTTGGACAAAAACAAACAAAAAGAAGAGAAGATAAATTTCAGCCTTTTTTTTTAGCTGTTATATATTTGAACACTTTAATTGACTTCAGCAGACTTTGCCTGTCTGTACCAGCTGAGAATCTGGCTCATAACACTTAGGCCTCTAAGACTAGGCTTCCCAGAATTGTCATGTTACCTGGGAACACAGTAACATTTGTGACTGACTGACTGCTCCAGGCTTTCCTTTCTGTATTGTGTTATGGGTCTGATAAATCTTCTCTGCTGTTCATGGACTTCTAAATCTAAGAGTCTGAGTTTTCCTGAAAGTTATCCTAACCTCAGACACAAACTACATATCTGAAGCAGGGATTACAAAGTGACGTGTGCAGTAAATCTAATCATAACAATAAATCCATTTATAAAACATGCAACAATTCTGAGAGTTTTTGATTATGCTCTGATGTTATAATGAATGTTTCTAGTCATCACAGATAAAAGGCATAAGAATTACTTTAAGGGGTATATTTTCCCTATATATCATCAAATTTTCCACTACTCTGGGACACTTCAACAAAATTACTCCGTCAAAGATCAGTGAGTGTGACAGACAAAGATAACAGAGATTTTGGCCTGCCCATTCAACCAAAGCCAAAGATACTTAAGAATGACCACATCATAGGAAACAACCAGGTAATTTCATACAACTCCATAACAAGGTGTTCCAGGGACGATTATTTTCCCGAATCAGCTACACGTGAAGTGACTATTTCAAATTTGGCCAAAGATTTTAGACTTTGTTAAGTTAGACAAAACTTCTGAATGAGTTGCATAATTTTGATTAGACTTGATTTTTTGAGGGGCTGAAAAATAGCTTAATTGCTGAAACTGTGGATATTCAGCAGTTTATAATTTTTTCCTCTGGACAAACTTTCAACACAGTTTCAAAAAGTTATTAAAAGGACATGTAAAAAATAAAATCTCGACCATGAATGTCTGTCCTGACCTTCTTCCTCATAACCTCTTCAACTCTAATCTCCTGTGAAAATCAGGAACATTCAGAAGTGATTTTCTGTCTTGAACAGATATTGTGGTTCCTTTTCCATTTTCCACAACACCATGAGTTATGGAGTGTCAATTACAGCAGATTTTCTTGGCTACATCTGGTAGTATCCTGGATATGCTTCCTCTTGTACTGAACTGGAAATAAGTACCTGAGGTGCTAAATGTTCCTTATTGTCATTAGCAAAGGGCTGGTCAAAAAAAAGTTGGGTTTGCTTCCGTCTGTTGTTGACTGCACTTGCTGATTACGTTTGCCTGCTGTCCTCATCAGCCTAATGGCTATGTTGGTGAGGAAGTGAAGTTCATTTATAACAAGCATAATAACATTCTCAAAGGTTATATTTTGAAAGAAAACAGGCCATTGTGAGATCAGATTCAAATAAGCAGGGCTGTTTAGAGAAAACATTTGACTTTTTGGTTGTAATGAACATGCCAACATCTAAACTGGGAATCATGCGCGAGACCACAGCACTGGTAGGGTAAACAGCTGCCTCGCTCAGGCCCACAGGCAAAAAAGCACCGGAAATTTCATTTTTCAGTTTTCATCCATTTATTGGGAAATAGAGTAAAGCGACTTGAATTGCAGATGGTAAAATACGGCAAAAGTTTTCACATCTGCCTAGGAGATTCAGCTATTAAGTTCCTAACTTTAACAGGAATGGTGGTCCAAATTCTTTGCAGAACTTTGGAAATCTCAGTCAGAAGATATAAAGCAAATATACACAACGCATGGAAGTTGAGAGACCACCTTCTCCTACCACATGCTGCACCAGAACACAGCCATGCAAAAATACAACAGTTTTGTGTACAGAATAAGACAGTCTTTCCCCCCCTCTTTCATCTCCCCTGTAGACTGGGTGATTGACACAGCTACTCAGTTCAGCTTAGCACGTTTTGTGCAGATCAGGGTAATATCCTTGTTTCCCACCAACAGAAACTTACACAGTTTTTATTATCATTGGAAATCTGCTGTTTACTTCTCAGAGTTAGAACTTAAGTGTCTAAGTATATGATGAAGTTAGCAGAGGTACAGATGTAGCTGCATCTAGTTGAGCTGTGGGAATTGACAGTGTGGACCTCAAAAATGTGAAGTACATTTTGGTAGCTTAATTGTCTTATTTTAGTGTAAACAGTTGCATCAGAAAGGGGTGTGTAGTCTGTGAGATGCTGCTATTCACTACATTTTGCTTTGCCTAGTGATGTTTCTGTTTTTAAGCAGATGCTGGAGAGGTCCCCACAGTCCTGTCTAGATTTGTGGAGCCCACACCAAGCCTAAAGCTGCCATAGCCCTGGTGATCTGGTTACTTGAATCTGTCAGATTAAAGATGCCTTGGGCACAAGTATTCACACCTCACTCCACAATGCGGATTGATGCTGATGAAGAAAATGGATGTTTTAAGTAACCTATCTCACTGGTTTGATGTCCTGGGTCAGGCATTGAGACGTGGTGAAACTGGCCGTGCTCCACATGAGAGATGGGTAAGAGCTGGACCTGCCCCAACTGAGCCCCACCAGGCTGTCTCTAGTTTCTTGCCCCTGGCCATGTGAGTAAGACCTTGGCCAGTGTCCACTTGTTTCCATCTTGCCTGAGCTCTTGTGTTCCTCCTTGTGGAAACCAAGCTGAAGGGGTGGAGGGCCAGGGCACACTTAGGTCATTTCCCCACAGCGCTCCCTGGGCAGTGGGGGCATGTAGCCAAGGTCCATCATCTTGCATGGAACTTCTGTTTACCAGGGTACACCCTTAATGACAACATGGCATTTGGGGCATGTCCATGCTGCCTTGAGGCCAGCCTGCCCTTCCATGTAGGTAGGACTGTGGCAAGTCCATCAGCTGAACCATACCATCCAGGGCATGCAGAGCCCCCACGGCCAAGCACATCTGTCTGTTTAGCACAGCATTTGTGGCTCATAGGCTGGTCACCAGTTTCCCATGGGATGCCAATAAAATAGCCAGGTACCCTGAAGGCAGATAGCCCACACTGTGCTTACTTCTACTTTGGGTGACAAAGCAGGAATCTATAGGCCGAACAGCAGAACAGATAGGGTAAGGAGTCTGACTCTGCCCCTCCAGACAATCCTTCCTGAAAAACACATAGCTCATTCATGGAGCAGTGTAAAATGAACCTGTATGCTGCTCTTCCCTGTGGTGTATGTCTCTCAGATAAATCCAACCCTACCTTTTGCAGCCAGGTCAGGAACTCTGGGCTCACTGCTGCATATGGATCTCCAGGGGAAAGCTCATTTGCAAGTTGTATTGCACCTCACTGTGAGGTTCATTTCATTACTGGAGGATGGTCCTCTAGAGAGATAGAAAGCATGACATTAGCTCTTCTCAAAAACAGCCATACCACTTGTACAGTTAAAAATTCTAACACAGTGAAAACATACAGTCTTTAAAGTAAGGAAATTGCAACCATAAATGCCAAGAGGAGATTTATTTGAGAGCTTAGAATTGTGACTTTCTTTGGGAATTTATTCTTGGATCTACTCAAAGGCTAATTTTCTCACAATTTTGAGAGATTTTGTTTTTAACTGAAGCGTTTGCTAGAGAAGTGGTGACAGTGCTGACAGAAGGGTACTGATACTGAAGTGGGAGTTGCCAAATATTTCTTTATAAGCCTACCGTGGCAAATATTTACGGACATACTTAATGTTACTGGGATTTAAAGACCTGATGGATGTTCAGCTTTGTTGGCTAGGCATGACTGCAGAGTGACAATTTCAGTGTTTTATTCATGCAAATGGCTTGATACTGATATTGTCAAAGAAGATACTGTAGAAGCCATCACACATAGTCTTTTACTTCTTGGTTCAGTCTATTTTCATTTTGGGTCCTGTGAATCTGCTTCTCCCATTTTTGTTTCCTTTTGGTCCTAGGAAAGAAAACAGTGCTCCTTATTGTTCTCAGAAATGTTTTTCATGTTTGTATTTCAAGTCTTCTGAAGTCTCAGACTTACCATCCCTCGAGACAGAGTACCAGATGGGCTAAATCAGTGGCAGAAAAACTACAGACAGTCCTCTTTGAGATGCTTCGTTGTTGTGTCTTCTCCCATGTTTGGGGTCAAAGTGATCACCAAATGTGGGTGTAGGAAGACATTTACCCTCAGTGTCCATTACAATCCCTGGTAGTGCAGTGGCAATGACATTCTTGTGGATCTGACACACTCATTTCACATCGGTGCATGGCTTTGGACATATTTTACATGTTTGTACCTTCTCTGCTTTTGGCACATAATAGTCTTGACACCTTTTGGCAGCAGGAGAACAGAACAGCTACAGGCCCACTGGAGCTTTGTGTTTATGGTAGCTGATGGAACAAATTTAAATTAATGCTTTCAAAAATGTTCTACATCTTATTAATGTTTGCCTAGACTGTTGTGGTGAAATGCATTACATGCAATTATCATTATTATTTCAACTCTGAGGCAAATTAATAGTAGCTGGTTTTACACCAACACGCAAAGGTTTTAGTCAGACTGCTGCTAAGTGCATTTGAAAATCGTGTTGTCTGTGTGACACTACAAGTTGAAGAGCAGAAGCCATTAATATTTTCCATATTTGATAGATTTATTTTCAGTCTCAAAGAATTAAATATGGAACATGAAACATTTTCCAGCTTGTTCACTAGCTTTGATCAAGGTGAAAACCCAACCAAACTAAATTGCGGTCAAGCAGATGGCTACTAGTATTTAATATAAAATTGAAGTCTAGGTGAAGGCAATACAGATTTAATCTTGATTTCAATTTCAAGATACTGATGGCATTTGGCTTTCACTACAGTGCAAGAGAAACTGTTTTGTACTGTACATCACATTCTTTCATAAGTCACAGAGATGTATAGCATATAACTGTGCAGGTAAGTGTTATAAAAGGCCAGAATCTTTCCTAAAATCTCATTCTGAATGTCAAGTGAGGGGGAGTTCCTTAAATTTACTGACCTCACTTTGTGATCACAGCACACAACCACAGTAACTGAAGGAGGTATTGCTTTGTCCCCTTACCAGGACAGTTGGTACTTTCTATCTGCAGAAGCTTGAGAAAGGACTGGGATTTGGCCTCATTTTGTCCATGACAATGAGAAAATTCACTCCTTTTCTTTTAACCTCTCCAGATCCCACCAGCATGGTAATAAAAGTAAAAACCACAAAACACATCTAAGCAATACAAAAGCTGTGTACCAGTAAGGCATTAAAACAAGCCATTAAGTCTTAAAAGGAAAAAAAATGCCTCTGTGAGGGGAGTTTGTATCCTTCCATGCTCACTAAGACAGGAAATGCTACAGACATCATGATGCACAATAAGGGCACGGCCTGCAGTGTTATATGGAAGATACTTGCATGACAAGGTGATGGGTAGCAGTGAAAAACAGCATGGGCAGATGAATAGGCAGATGGAAAGAGAGATCACACAGAGGGAGCTACAAAACGTTGCCCAAACTGGATTTATGCTGCTTCAACTGAGCATAGAATTACTTGTGCAACTCAGCTGCATCTCCGGTGAAACACGTGGAGCTGTTGGTGTTGAAAGGGCCTCTGAACTAATAAGCACTTTAACCATTTTCCCAAACATTTTTCTGATGTGCGTGAATGACCCCTTCTTGTTTCCCTGTGTTAGCCCACAAAACACCGTTAACCCCACGACAGTGTCCAAACAAGAGGCACGTCAAGCAGCTCCAGGGGAACGACTTGCCACCACATTTATCACCGTCTTTTCCATCTCTCCAGCTTTTGTGATCCTGACAGTTGTTTGGGCTCAGTTTTCACCGGCCAGTTGGGATGAAACTGAGCCTGCCCTTCAGCTGAAAAACCCAGTGGCTGGGTGGGCCCGGAGGAATGGCCCTTTTCTCCCCTCCCTGTTTAAGCCTCTTGTGAGTAACTCCCTGCAGCTGTCCATAAACATTGCTTTCTGAATGGAGTGAGAGATGTCTGGGACAGGCCCTGCTCTCGCTGTTTCTCAAATGAAAATAAATACCTCCGTCTGCCGTTGCACAGAGGATTGCTGCGTGTTGCCTGATAGCTTCACAACCACCTCAGACCCTTTTTCTCTAAAAGACTTTTCCACTATTAACTCTCTGGAACCCAAAGTGTCTAATCCACATCAGGCAGGACAGAAATATGCTTGGCCAGTGAGCTGCATCGAATACTCCTAATCCCCTCCGATAAACTACACAATCAATGGCATTCGGAGGACGATAGGTGCAAGCAGAAGACTGTATGTGGGGTGGGGAGGAGAGAGCATGAATTTTGTCTTCCAAGAAGCTGTAGTTATCCGTCTGTGTAGGCACACATCCTGCACACATCTTTTCCAGCTGAGAAAAACCCCTCCTCTGGTTTCTTCTCTTGGCATGCTGGGGTCTACCCTGGATCATGGGGATTGTCTTGTGTCACCTCCGTTGTTTAACTTCCCCTTGGCCAGGCTTCTCCAAACAGCCAACAAGCTGCTTGTGCTCCTGCTGCCACCTCTGTGGCACGGGGAGATCAAGCCCTTTTCTACCCCACCATGGCCACTGCTGCTCTGTTTCCCCTGCCCCACCACTGGTGGTCACTGCCACCCCAATGTTTTGGCCCCAGAGCTTTGCATGGTGTTTCCTCATCCAGTGTGGCCACACAGCCAGGCTAGCCTAAGGAATATTGACCATAAGCCTTTTCTCACACAGCTTATTTTGACTAAACAGGGTTGGATTTAGGCTGCTGTCGGTCTCAGAGAGAGGATCTGAGGTGGCAGCAGCCTTGCTCAAGGGCATGGTGGTGAGCCGGTGGGAGTAGGCTTGCTATGGCAGTGTCCTCAGCTGGCACCTCCAGGGCTGGCCAAGAATGTCTAGCCACAGCCATATTTTTCATAGCCAAGTGTAGGATGTGAAAGCAACGTCCACTTGTTTTCAGATCTGGTTTTGCTTTCCCTTTGATCCTTCCAGCTCTGATGTTTTCTAGCCATTTGGGTTTGCTTGCATTTTTTAAAACAGGATGAACTGGTTTAACAGTCAAAGGTTTTATTTTTGCTTTCTCTTCCTGGACTGAATTCTGTAGTACTGAGATCACATGTAGTACAGACATTATTTCTGTCTGACACATAGATGAAGAAACTTCATTCCACATTATTAATTCAAATTTTTCAACATCCTTAATCACTGTAAACTTTTCAGTAAGGACCTGAGATTTGCTACGGAACCAGAACAGAAACAGTGGTCAAGGCTCTCAGGGTCTATTGAGCACACACTTGCTGTGTCTAACAGTGAACCAGAAGAAATGCATATGAAAAGCATAAAGAAGAAAGGGAAGTATATCATGAGTTACCTCAATCCAAGCAAGATACTTAGACATTCCGACTTGTATTCCCTATTCCTAAAGAAGAGGCATCAAATAAAGTTAGCCACAACTCTTTTTCATCAGTTGTTTTTAAAATTTGCTTTCACTTCAAAATTCAAATAGAAATAAGACCTTAAAGATGCTTTCATAAAACAGAGCATTGACAGAACTTTTCTTCTCAGGTTATTAACACAAGCTTTTCTACAAATCCTATGCTGTCGTCTCACCACCACCACAGACCCACAATACTTTCTGAATAAAATGGATTTGAAACAAATATAAAACCTTGTAGTGCAATGTCATCTGTTGATGAAGTTTCGCTACTCATGATAATCCAGGTGGTCCCCCACACTTATTCTCCCCTTTACCAGTCGGTCTGGATTGGCTTTTGGGGTGATCAATAGGTAGATCTTTGTCAAGATTTCTAGTAGTGAACTTTTCGTTTTTATGACTATCTTCATACACAGAATCAGCAAATATACAACAACAAAAAAAGGGTGTTCAGATCTTGATGAGAAGACTTACATGTGTCTGTAACAGATCTAATAAAAAAACCCCAAATAAATAAAACAACAACCATTGTGGAAATAGGTGATTAAAGTGGGATGGTTTAATCCAGAATTTATGGGGTTACCACAAAAAGTGTCAGAAAAATCCAGAAATTTTCCAATTAATTCACTCTAGGGTACTGTAATTATTTCACTTTTTTGAACACCGGTTAATTGTGCTTTAAAGACTTGGATGTTTGACTTTGCCACCCCAGTAATGTTATTGTCAATATTACTTTATTTTTTATTTGATGTGCATAACTTCCCAAGATTTTTTAAATACCCAACTTGCAAAACAAAACAAACATCCCCTCAGAAACTGCATTGTTTGATATTATGTGACACATGGGCAGGACACCAGCAAGGTTGGAAATATTAGATCACAGCCCAAAACAAGTCACAGAAAGCTGATAGCTTTAATAGACCATATAAAGCCCCTCTAATTTCCAAGTCCATGATGCAACTCCTCCAACTCAGGAGTTACAGCGATTTTTTTCTTAGCTTTTATATTTTGCTCACTCACTTTACTGCTGAGATCTCTAGCAAATTTAACTGAAAAACTTAAACTTGAAAAAATTTAACTGTAAACTCTGCCATTATTATGATCAGGATGCGGCAGACATACTACATGGGAAAAGTAACCAATTTTTACCAAAGATTTACCAAAGTCAATGTGTCCTCTCCTGCTTATATTTCCACTGGACACCAGTGGATATAGTGGTATGATTAGATAGATGACTTTAAAGCTTAGATGTTTTCTTGTTTTCTAAAGAGAGCAAAGAAATGTCTTTGAACAAAAGCAAGTTGGTGTCCAATGAGCATCTCCTTGTTGCTGTCTTTGTTGTTCTCAGTGTGCAACAGTCACTTTGAAGGCTCATTTTACTATAAAGGCACTTGTCTGAAGAGGAACCCACAGGACTCTGAAATGGTGATTAGTCTTTGTAAACTCCCAGATCCTTTGTGCCAGACCTTCAGCATGACAGTTCAAATGGGTTAGGAGTTCACTCTCACTTAATTAATCCCAGATTTTGTTCATATGGCACACGTCGTTGGTGGCAGGACTTCCAAGCAGGACTGCATAGGTATGAAATCAGCTAACAATGACTTCATTTTTCTTGATTCTCTGTGAAGCAGGCCTTAATCTAGCAAAAACCACAACCAAATGAGAAAAAATAACCCCAAACATGCAACTATCCTTTCCAGAATTGATACCAAGATAAACAATTTAATTTCAACTGTGTGCTTTGTTATTTACAAACTCCAGACATTTAGACTGTCAGAAAAATAGGAAGCCTTCTGATTTTCTTTTGATATCTAGTCCATATTGCCAATCACTGAGCTGGTTCAAGCATTCCCCTGTTAAAACATTCCCTGTCTTGTCTCTCTATCGAGTTTTTTAATGTTGTCATTTCTTGTTTACTTGAGATAAATTAATTTTATTTGGTGTAGCTAGAGTCTCTAGATTGAGAGAGCTCATGATATGAATATCTTTTCAAACTGCTCCTTATGAGCACAAAGATATGTGTATGTATTTCATGTGTACAGGCCTTTCTCCTAAGCTTCTATTTTGCCTGATTTTATTCTGTGTGAAGGATTTGAATTACCTATATAGATGATAAAACTATATAGATGAATAGGCATATATTTGTCATATTGGTATTTTATCCCAATGTGAATGTCAACCATCTATTTTCTTCAGATCCTTTCTTCAAAATTACTAAAAGGATTCGAAATATGGTTTGAGCAGGGACAGAGTTTGTAACATGTTTGAATCTCTATCTCATCTGAGGTTGGAATTTGAAGAGAAATAGGCCATGATTTAATGCACACAACAGATCTTAGCCTAGTATCTGGGTGGAAAGAAAAAAACAACAACTAAAACCAACAAACAAAACCAAAGTATTACTTTCTGCACAAGTCTATTTCTGTCCTTAAGGATTTTTTCGTGATTGCATCAGATACAGATGTCTGCATTACAGGCATGTAAAAGTAGGGCTAATAATTATCACCTTGGTCAGTTACTTGGGTCACTTCAGCATTTTATTTACTATGTCTGTCATTAGAGTTTAGTATTACAATCTTTCAACACAAGATACTAGGGAATCACTTCCTTTTTCAGTGCAGAAAACTAGGCCAAATACAGAATACAGAAAATATAATTGCCAAGAAAAAATTGTCCAGTATATCCAGAGGCTGGCACATGGAGCACTGATAGAGAGGAAAAGTATTTGAACACCATCAATGTCAGAGGACACAGCGTTACCTTCCTCATGTCTGTAACATCTTCTGCTGGTGCTGTCCAGATCTTGGATGAGATCAGCTTTTGGTCAAAGAGAATTAAACAAGGTTTAATCCAATGAAAATAGAGGGTAAGCAGGTGGGCAAGCAAAAATGCTTTTAAGAATTATGCAGGCTTAGTACAAAATGCATCTAAATTAAAGGTGTAGAAAGAAAATGTCTTAATTTAGAAATTAAGAGTTGTCATGAATTTCTTGGTATTGCTAATGCACACAGCATCCTCAGTCTGTCTAATTCTGGTGGACAGCAAACTGACAGCAACTGTACATGCCTTTGCTGTCTGGTAGGTGTGTATTATCACACCCCAAAAGAGAGGAGGTAGGTAAATTCTGCAAGCCCTGAACATTGGAGGACATCTCTGTAGGAATGTAGGTCTTGATAAGAGAAGGGTATAGATTCCTGCATTTCACTGTACCCTAAAAATCATTAAAGGTTTCAAAGGCATGTAGTTGATAACCCTTTTCCGTTAGCACAGAGGGTTCTTCTTTCCCTAGTACAACGTATTACACTTTGGCCTAACCTCACTTTTGTCTCAAAGACAGGAATAAACTCTCCAAGAAAGGAAAGATCTTCACAGGGTTCACTGCATTTCCTCAACCAGCCTCTAGAGAGGAACAATATATACAACCAGAGGAGCAACTATGTCAGGTCTGCTGAAACCGGAGGTTACATATTGTTCTAACAATTTCCCTGAAGACTTAATGTGATTATATATCATATATATCAGTTATACCACTTAACATACAACTAGTGGATGCTTAGATACTAATGCTACACCTCTAATAAAAATTAAATGTGGCCAGGACTCGTCTGGCTCTGAGGCCACCTGGCATAGAGTGCTGCCAAAATCAATACTACTAAATTCTATTAAATACTACATCAGTATATTAAAATCTCTTGCTCTGCAAAACAGGGTGACTGCCTATTGGGAATGTCTCCTGCCATGTGCTAATCTCAGAACCATGCCTGGGAACAATTTGAGAAACTGCTGACAAGGGCCAAAAATATGCCAGAAACTTCTCTGTAGTGAGATGTAGAAGATTGACCTGCAGGGCCTGGGTATATTCCTTCACACTGTTAAATTTATGGTATAGTGTAGCCTGTAGAGATGGAGGCAATATAAGGACTTACAGAAACTAGGCTAACTGATCTATACTGGCAATCTGGACCACTGAATACGGTGAGTCAATTCACCCAATTATCTACAACCCTACATTAAGTCTATGTCATATTAAGTATGTTGTCCTAGAAAACATTTTACACGATGAAGCATTAGTTTATTATCTGGCAATTATTCCAGAATTAATTTTCAAGTGCAATTTTATTAGACTTACTGAGAAGAAATGTTGTCTTTATAAATCAGGGATTGGTGGAAAACACGAGGGTATATCAGAGCACGGGAAACAGGGATTAACTTCACTGAAGCTAGATGCTAGCACAGATGTCAGGATCAGTGAGCTGAGACATTCTTCTATTTACACATTTGAACTATGAAAGTTTAGATTTTAATTTAAAGCCTTTTTACAAACCTTCTTCCTGCAAGTTATAGCAGGCTCACTTTGTCTGCATGAGGTTTTAGATTGCTCTTTGTGGGGGAAAATAAGGAAAAAAATAAAATTATGGCAGTTTTAGGTTTTGATTTTTACTATGCATTATTGACTACAGCAGGTAGTGTATGTGCAATAACATTAAATAATTTATTTTATCAGGATGCACAGTACTCTTTGCATGACAAAATGCACTCTTGTTCTCTTAAGCATGAGACCTAAAAATTCTTTATGAGCTTACTATATTTAAAGGAGAAAGGAAAATCCATTAAAACAGGCAAATACTGTATTTCATCTGATCATATGTGGCAGATAAAAAAAGACTGAGTTGAACTTTTGCATCTTCTAAATGAAACTAGAATTTTCCTTCTGAGTCTATTACATCACTAGTTATGTAATGTTATCACTAATAATCATTGCATGTTAGCAAGAGGGGCCATGAGTAGGTTCAAGAAATAAACTTTTGTGGTTTCTGTTGCTAACAATCTGTCAAAGCCAGACTTCCAAATCAGTGCAAAGGCAGAGAGAAAGAGTGAGAGAGAGAGAAAGGAAGGAGCAAAGGAAGGAAAGAAGGTTGGTTGGTTTAATACAGAGGCACAAATTAAAAGCAGCAAAAAGAATGAAAAGAGACCAGAGCTCAGGGAGGAGAGATGAAAGTAAAAGAAAAGACAAACATACACAGCTAAGGCCAGAGTGCAAGTCCTTTCAAGTCCTCATTAACCCCACAGTAAAGAGGTTCCTCGTGAACATTTAGCCTTTTCATTGAGCTCTGCTTTTTCATTGACAAATGTCAGCTGTGAAACATGCTTGGACACAGCAGTAACCCTCTAAAACCCCTTTCACAAAATGCAAGTCAAATCCTCCTCCGCTGTTTCAGCTCCATGAGCAGATGCACTGATGTGAACACTCTATTAGGTCAGCGTGTGGGTGTGAAAATCACAACTGTGTCTGTGTGAGCAGCCCGACAGAACTGGGATACTAAAATTTCCTTGCCTGTAACCACGGTGCCCAAGTCACCAGGGCAGTCTAATTGTGAGAGAGGAGGATGTATGGTCACTTGAGGCTGATCGCTCTGAAAACCTGGTAGGAGAACATGACTCTCTCATTCATGTTTGAGAGCCTCAGGAGCAACTGTCACAAAGAGGGATGATGGCAGTGTGGCGGGGGACACCCTCTTCCTTGCAAGCAGAGGGTCAGCCTCCAGGCTGGCTTGACAAGTGCTTAAGTGTGTGCTTACTTTTAAATTTGTAACTGAGCCCATTAACTTCAATGTGGCTGCTAAAAGGTCTGAGCCTCAGCATAGAACTGGAGTGGTTTTTTTAAGTCTTGAAGCACAGATCCATAACAGTCCAAAGCCCTTGGAATTTAGGAAGCCTCTTCCCAGGGAAGATTTTCAACAACTTTGCAGATAGGTTTCATACAGGGTGTTGTACGATTTAGAAGGGACAGACCCAGAGTGATATTAAAAAGAAACTTGCAAGACATTTTTGTTTACTACAAGTTCTGTCCTTGCCAAGGGTAGTTAGTTTGCTCTTTCTTCATTTGTTCATGCTAAAGGGGAAAAAAAAGAAAAAGCCAACTATTTAGGAAGGTCAAATGTGTCCCAGCCTAAATTGTGAATTACTTAAATAACAGGACATGTCACAAACTGACATCAGTGCTTCTCTTCAGTCCCACCCAATGATAATGAGAAGATATTTGAACAATTCAGCAGAGCAAAATAAAGATTTTACGCAGACCCTATCCAGAGCTCCATCCAGCAAACCTGTAGTCAGCCAAATAGCTCTGATATTTCCTTAGTCAGCAAGTAGACAATGTTCAGATTACTGCAGAAACGAGTGTGTACAGGATCAGGTTAAAGAAATCAGTCCACATTTCTTGTCTGTATAGCAGTTGCAATGACACAGACGGCAGCTGTCATCTTTAAATCTTGTTTTACTGGGAATAAGATACTACATTTGTGGTAGGGGAGAGGGAAAGGCAAGAACATAACAGGGAAACATTCTGCACAGTTCAGCTACTATGAACATTTCCCAGTTATTTTATTAGTAAACGGTACAGAGAGAGAACAACAGGGGACAATAAAAAACATTCCTGTGACAAAGAATATGAAAATATTATTTGCGATGAGAAAAACGTAGGCAGCACACTTGGAAGAATGGTTTACAAGGAAACCCCTTTTTACAAAGACAAGAAGTGAATGAAACAAGGCTCTGAAGTGGAAGCATATGTGCTCACGGAGGGGAGCTGATGTAATTGGTAAGCAGAGCTTGGCCTCCTCCAGAAAACCACATCTTTGTGGAGGCCGGCAGAAGGGTGTGTGGCAGGCAGCAAGGGAGGGGTGCAAGAGGGAGCTCTGTTTACAGCTGAGGTGACATAGGCGCCTTGGCTACTGCTCTCCTTGGAGTCCATACCGATATGCGGAGGACACAGCACAGGGTGGACTCTTGGTAAGCATCCTGCCCCCTTGACAGGAAAGTTGTTAGTGTAAACAACTGCAGTTTAGGGGAAGACTTTCAATAATGGCCCATTTTTTGGAGGGTTGTATTAAGAGAAAGTTTTGAAAGCAGAGTAGGCATTTTATTGGTGCCTGTTCTATAGGCATTTTAATAGTGCCTGTTCATTGGGAGATACTGCCCAGACACTTTTGTCTGAAAGGAAAAGCTGCAACCTCCTCTCTACCACATGATATGTTGGTTGTAGCTACTGCCACAGCTAAACACGGGCCATTGTCACAGCTTGTGACCAGTCTGGCTCCCTCAAAATGGCAAGTGTGGCTGTCAGCTGTCAGCACCCCTGAGCCTGGAGCCCACTGGGCTGGTCTCTGACAGAGCCCAGACAAAGCGAGTACATCCACATAATCGATGCAAGGCAGTGAGTTTGGGAAAAGGAACCCCTTGGCAACCGTGAAGGACAGATGTTTAAGGGTCAAGATTGTGTTGGTGGTTGTTTGTGCCAGCAGATGTCTGTCTCAACATTGCTGGAACATCACATTGCCTACCACTGCCATAGCAATGGAGTATCGGGCAAACCACAAGACTATCCATTTCCTGCCCTCCTATGTACCAGCTTGTATAGCAAAGTCTAAGAACTTCAACCCAACCCCCACGCATGCACCCAGACCTGGGGCCAGAAAACAGAGGGGTCCGGAGACCCCTGAAGACCACCAAGGATGACAAGAGACCTCCTAGTGATGGTATTGGGCATGTGCACCACCGCTGAGTGGTGGGGAGGGTTAAGTTAAACAGTTCTTAGAATATGCTAAGGAAGGAGCGATGCACCTCAATAAAAGAGCCGTGACAACCAGCATCAAATGGAATTGCCTGCCTGACATAAAGTCGAGTTGGACTGACAGGATGCTGCAGCTCCATGGTGGTAGCTATTGCCCCTTTCCTTTTTTTTCTATCTTTCTCTCTCTTTCTTGCATCTTTGCGAATTTTGATGTAACTATTAAACTTCTTCTCCTTATGGCATCTGACCTCGTTTATGTCTTAATCTGACTCTGGGAATAACAATGAATCTCCCCCAGACCTGCTATTTCAGGGTCGAGACAGCACCCTTACATAAAATTTCTGGCATGTGAGTTTGCCCTTTCTATTTATTTCGTTCCATCTCCTCAGATTTTAACCATTCAAACAAATAAACCACTTGACTATCCTTTGGACTGTAAGAGCATTCCTTGAGGATTGTTGGTGTTACAGAGGTTTCCATCACCACATAGGCAAAAGCAGAAGCTCAATGCAATGAAAAGGTTAATTGATGTCAGTATGTTTTGGAGAGGGATGCTAGGAAGGAGGAGTATGTGGTTACAGCAAATAACCGAGACAAAAGATCTAAGCTCTTTCCCCATCTGTGCGGCAGTGGTCTTGCATGAGTTAGGGGGAGTCACTTATGTCATTTGCTGATGTTGCTGCTATTTTTGTGATGTATGTAGGGAAGCCTGTCTGATTGTAGCTATGTAATTCTAGGTGTCACCGACACAGCCTGAAAGGATGTGGAATTCCTGCTCAATCTGGGTGAGAAGAAAGGAAAAGTCATGGAAGCACCAGAGAGAGCAGAAGGATATGGACACCACTTTGGATAAGAGCAGCCAGCAGAGAGCACAGACCACAGCTGCTAGTGAGCACTACAGCAGAGGTGAGTTTTAAAGAGACGATATAACAGACTTGGGGATCTGGGAAGCCCGCCTTGTGCACAGGATGCCGCAGGGGTTATGATCCAAAGTCTGTAGAAAAAAATTGCTGTAGCGGGTAATAAAAAGTGGAAAAGCAGGCGGGGGGGGGAGTTGGCAGCAGCATGCTAATAATCTTGCTGGTATATATTCTCTTCAAGTTCCAGCTGCAATGGCTGAAGCAGTTACGCTCCCCAAGATCCTCTCCTCTTTTCGCGTCCCACCTAATCTAGGACATTGCTTCCTCAGATGCAGGGATTGAAGAGCTCTTGGAGTCTCTCATTCGATCATTCTAGTCAAAGCAGTTTTGCTTAGTAAAAGCCTGCTATTTAAATCCTAGTCTAAGCCAGGCTGTCTTAATTTAAATAAAATTTAATTTAAATTAAATGAACAAAGATATTTAAATGGCACTTCTGAGGAAGTGGTAAGTTTTGATGATGAAGTAGTTCTGAGTGTCTGGGGCTTGTAAACCTTTTGCTGGTACACCTAGAGAGCACGGGTCTATGGCCTAAGAGAGGACAAGCAGGTAGTAATATAACATTGATAGCTTACAAGAGGCAGGTAAGATAGGACACATTTCAGTAGTGGCACTAAAAAGATTAAGGCTTTACTGTACTTTTTTAGCTGGAAAACACTAAATGATTGCAAAGCATTATTATCCCATTATCGTAAGAGCTCACTCAACACATAAGGAAAAATGAATAGTTCACTTTGTGAATTAATTCAGTCATTTGCCTGTTTACATTGAAACCTGGCTGCTTTAACTTCCCAAATGTTTAGTATCAAGTGGGTTCAAAGAAAAGTATAACTCCTCAGCAATGAATTTCCTGACTCTGCTCTTTCTGTTTAGAAAAGATGATAAAATGGATTGCAATGTTTTACAGAAATTCAGTATTTATTACATATCGAAGCTATTGGCCTAGCATTTTGGAAAGATTTACAGGTTTTTGTCTTCAGATGTCACATAACAACTTTAAGACTAATCTCAACCAAAGATGCTAATTTGCCAAAGTAGTTTCACAACTGTCTGGAGTCTTAAACTTTTCACACCGGAATCTAGCTCTGTGGGGTCCATAGAGTATGGGAGTAAAGAAAAAAGGAAGTAAGTGAGCCAGCTAAATCATTTGTATAGTGATTAAGTGAAAGGACGGCAGTGATCCTTAAGCTGATGAAATGTAGGGCTGCAGGAAACAGAAAAGCTAATAAGATGGCAGAGGTTTGTTGAAGACTATGGTCAAGGTGGTGTTGCCACACAGGGAGTCCTGAGGCAGACCCTGCTCTGTCACAGAGGCACTGCTTGCCTTGCCCTCCTCTAATGCAGAAGAAATATGCCCTACTATGGTTTCTCAACCATTTACAAAGCACTTTTCCCTTTTGGTTCATTTTTCTCTACCTGACTATGCCTTCTCAAGCTCACTGTAGCTCCATCCCTTCAAGGCAAAGCAGTGAGAAGGGTGTAACTGCTGAGTGCTTGTCCTCTCCTCCCTGACCCTGCCAGAGCGGAGCACTGATAGCAATTAAAGGTGGTGTAGTTAGCAATTCCCCTGCTATTGCAAGCACTGACAGCCAATACTTACAGCCTATTCTCACTTTGCCTCTCTGGAGTAACTGAGCTGCTGCTAACTTCCGCTGTCTAAAATTTCATGACCCGTTTGAATGATCTTGTGACCTTCTCAGTTCATGACCCTGACTGAGAAACATCAGGTCGTTTCTGTAAAACACTATTATTTTTGCATGGGTAAATATTCCTGCATTCTGAAGTGTGCTAACAGTTTGAAATGGGCCCCTGCAGTGGCCAGACACTGGGGATAGACTTGCATGACCCTGTTAGTACATGCTCTGGCACCTCAAAGAACATCATATATCTATCTCTGTAGCTGCTGATCACAGATGCTGTACCACATCCTCTCGTTCTAAAGGAAATTTAGCACCTGAAAACAGAAAATTTCCTGTGCATCATTCAGTTTTGCTGCTGGGGCAGAGGGGTACCTTGATCTGAAAGGAGTATGAAGGATAGTTGTGTGCTGTGATTGAGGCAGAAGATGCAGAAGCACAGAGAATACATCATCTGGTGTCAGCTAGAAAGCTACAGAGAGGCCCCTGGCCTTACAGGCTTCTGCATTTGCACTACCCTTGGTTGACTTCTTTAACCTGGGACAGAACTAA
Source organism: Gallinula chloropus (assembly GCF_964237585.1). Taxonomy (NCBI): domain Eukaryota; kingdom Metazoa; phylum Chordata; class Aves; order Gruiformes; family Rallidae; genus Gallinula; species Gallinula chloropus. The sequence continues at coordinate 14,269,872 of NC_140086.1, forward strand.
GTGGTGCGGTTGATGGCCAGAACCTTAGTGCTCCTCACCCTGCTATGGGGGTTTTCCATTTGGGGATTAGTCAAAACTCATGGGAGAGCAGTATCAATCTGCAAAGGCATCTGGTGGAGCAGGTGATACAGAAAGAACAGAAACAAAATTCTGGATACCAATCTAACAGCCGTGCATATAAAGGTTACCTCTTCTAACTTGTATTAACCCAAATTTGATTGGATATAATCATCTGAAGGTGACATGTATTTACATATCCAAGGAAAGATGACATATCCCCTGCAAAATATCTACAGAGTAACAGTGAGAGAGAAAGACAGAGTCTACTCCATAGAGCAATTCAGCACAGAAAAAGTCATAGTAGGGGAAAGCATTCATGTGAAGCATTCACTGTTTTGATTCATGGATCCCAGCATCGCTGGGGAACCTCTGCATTGAAGTAACAGATTTTGGACTCAGTCTTGCACCATTCAGGTCCACCAAAGAGTATCCAGCCCTGGGAGGATATTCAGACAAGGCTCAAAGACAGGACAAGGCAGTCAGCTTTGGATTTGGTCCCAGCTTGACCTCCCTGCTTGATTTTAAGCAGCCTGTGAACAAACATTTACTACAGTAACGGCAAACAAGGGAGTCTCTGTAAGGTGTAAAGCTGGGATGCAAATTACAAACATATGTAAATTGAAATCGTTTAGGTTAATTTCTTGGTACTGAATTCAGTGACTAAGTACTTATTTCAGCATGCTCATTCCATGCCTTGAACTACTGCTTTGTGAGCTCTTCAGTAGCAGAAAGCAATTTAGCATAATCCGCCTACTGTAATGTCCAGTTTTTCCACAAAGATTACAGATGAAACCAAAAGGCCTCATTCTAAAGAAGGCTTACTGCTTCGCAAAGCTGGCCACTGTGTGTTTAACCAGACCAGAATGGCCCGCTGGAGAACAGAGGGAAATCTCACATTTGGGAGGATGCAGTGGAGGAGTCCCAGACAACCAAAACAATCCTTGTTTGCCCAACAATGTGTGCAAGGCTTTAAAAAATGGTGAATTTGAAACACATTTCCCTCTTCACAACAATTGGAAAATACCTTTCAATCAAATGAATAATAAAACTCACTTCCCGAAACCAGTGAGGCTGATTATCATCTCACTTAAATCACTGTAATACTACTCACATGAATGTAGCTGCACCCACTAGTTGATATCATCTGAGGATCTGGTCCAGGAATCTGCGTAAGGGAGTATGAGATAGCGATGGGAGACCTTTAATTTTTTGGCACACAGGCCTAGCTGTTAATCCTGTCAAAGTCAGTTCCCTCACCTCTTGTATTGCACTCGACTTGAAACACTGTGGGTTTGTTTTTTCTCACGGCATTTCTGCTTCCATCTTTGCCTGTCTTTAACTTCCATCTGAAACCTGGATGTTAAAACAGGCACCCAAATTATTTTTAAATGTGACTTTTTTAAACTGAGAAATCTTGCTGCATTTTGGGGGATGAAAATTCAAGTTCTTAATGTTACCCCAGCTATCCAAACATTAATGGTGAGAGGATATGTTTCTTTAGAAAAATACAGTCATGATGGATATTTATTTAGAGAGATTCAACTTTATAGGCCTTGGCCTGCCTGAGATGGTATTCATGCAAGTGGGACATTCAACCTTTTGTTGACCTACTCTTGCACAATATATAAAGGAAGTTTTAATGAAAGATTTCCTGGTTTTCATATATGTATTTCAATTACCAAATTCCATGGATGTGTAAGCTAGTGGAGAATAAGTTACTGTTTGCAGACACAACTCCAATAAAGCTTTTTGAAAATATATGTAAGTTATAAAATCCATGTTAAAAACCAGAAAAATTGATACCATTTTATTTTGTGAACTGCTCAGTCTATTTGCTCTCTTTTCAATGGCAGGTGATAAAATTATTTGCATGGCTTTCTATTCCCATCCCCAGCACAAAGCTGAAAGAGGTGGTTTTACAGTACTAGGGTGACCTTTTTTCCTGGAACAGTTAATCTAACTCAGTACTGGTTCTTCTGGCCTTTTGAGCTCATGCAAGTAGGAAAGGCCATAATTTAAATGTGGGGGGAATGGTTCTTTGAAGCAAAAGATACATGTACCATGCAAATACCCAAATCTCTTGGGAGCTCACCCATTCTCTAGTTCCCAGAACACTAGCGAAGTGTTTTTCAGTATTTATATTTTTTTTAGTCTTTGCTGCTACCATGTTTGCACAGTTGACCTGGAAAGGATGTGATGTGGTTTAGGCTGCTTTTAAAAACCTTATCTTGGTTTTGTGCACTCCAGCTGTTCCCAGCATTTCACTGGAACCCAATCGAATGTATTACATTCAGTTGTAAGATCTGTTGAGACTGTAAGAATTTAAGGGTATTGAAGTCAAGCTGGCTTGGGGTGAGCTTGGAAAAATGGCTGAGTTTATGTTCTGCCCATGCTGTGACTCGGCTTGCTAAAAATGGAACTACTGGGGTCATGATGCATTTAGCCTAAAGAAAGTGGTTAAGGATGTTGACTTACAAACACAGTAAGGTACAGCCCAGCCTGTGGCAGCTTCCCTAACTCTCTCCCACTGCTGCTGCAACTGGCAAGCCTGACCTATGCATGAAGTTGCTCCTGACTGATGTGAGTGCGGTGTGCTGCTGTTCAGTAAACTACAGGCATTCTACCCGCGTTTTGTGTGTTCTTGCTACGAATGGTGGCAACAGACAAGTTTGAGGATCCATGGCAGTACCTGAAGACCATAACCAACTTGGTTATCTGTGGTTCTTCTCCTATGTTTGTATGTCTACACTTGAAATCCAGTCTGTGCTCAGCTAAAGTTGACACAGTCTACTCTGAACTTCCAGCTCTGGCCAGCCACTGCTAATAAACCTGAAAGGCAGATTTCAGGGCTTTGCCAGAGAGGTGGCTCTTGCAGCTGAGCCAACAGTGGGACCAGAGGGCAACCATTATTGGCCACATTGGCTTAATTGGCCCTTGAGTATGTATTAGTAATAGCAGCTCTGGGCTGGGTGAAGATTGATGCCCTTCCTGTCCTGACTGTATGGAGCAGCTGGTAACTGTGGGCAGAATAGAGAAAGTGCTACAAAGCCAAAATATCTCCTTCCACCCCACTGCAATTACACAGAACTTGTAATCAACCTTCAGACAGTTTCCCTAATCCAGGCAAAACCTGAGCTCTACATTTTTCACGTCCAGCTCTCAGCTGGACTCTTCATGAACTACCACTGCCAGAGTGCATTATTAGCACTACTATTGTTTGATAACTGTATTCACCTTTATTTTTTAAAAAAGGAGCACTTAAAATTAGCATGGAGTTTCCTCTTATATTTCCTGGTAGCATTTCGGACTCACAGGAAGACCGAGAAAATTATGCAGGAAGACACCCCCATGCTTAATTGTTGGGACAGTTTGTGTCCTGGGAGACTACATTTCTGCCTTGAGTGTTCCTCATTTCCTTTCTGATTATTAATTGAATATATACAAAAGAAAAAGAAAAGAGACAGGAAAAGATAAAAGGAGAAAGAGAAAGAAAGAAAGAAGAAAGAAAGAAAAGAGAAAGAGAGAAAGAGAGAAAGAGAGAAAGAGAGAAAGAGAGAAAGAAAGAAAGAAAGAAAGAAAGAAAGAAAGAAAGAAAGAAAGAAAGAAAGAAAGAAAGAAAGAAAGAAAGAAAGAAAGAAGAAAGAAAGAAAGAAAGAAAGAAAGAAAGAAAGAAAGAAAGAAAGAAAGAAAGAAAGAAAGAAAGAAAGAAAGAAAGAAAGAAAGAAAGAAAGAAAGAAAAAGAAAGAAAGAAAGAAAGAAAGAAAGAAAGAAAGAAAGAAAGAAAGAAAGAAAAGAAAGAAAGAAAGAAAGAAAGAAAGAAAGAAAGAAAGAAAGAAAGAAAGAAAGAAAGAAAGAAAGAAAGAAAGAAAGAAAGAAAGAAAGAAAGAAAGAAAGAAAGAAAGAAAGAAAGAAAGAAAGAGGAGAGGAAGAAGAGAGAGAGAGGAGAGGAGAGGAGAGGAGAGGAGAGGAGAGGAGAGGAGAGAGAGGAGAGG